>NW_025318941.1:300000-447160 GCF_016746245.2 Drosophila santomea
GCTATAACAATAAAATGTGTGAAGTTTAAAGCATGTAACTCAATTTTTCGACTTTATGCCCAAAAATCTAATTCTGGACCATAGTGCAGTGGTTGTACGTACTAAATAGGTATTAAATGTTTCGATACTTCTACATTGCAGCCCTAATTACAATGTAACCCTAGACAAGAGCAAGTTATCGATAGGATGGGAGCGAGTGTAGAGTCAAGTGGAAAAGTTGTCAAAAGCGGTTGTTACTAAATCTAAATTTCGTCATAAGTCTATATAATTAAATGTTAAGCTATATTATTTGTTTAATTAAACCATATAAGCGGAGAACTTACCCTCGTCCTTGCAGTACTTCGATTAAATGTTGGTGACTACAAACAAAATTTTGTTCTTGTTAAAGATTTTCTATAAAAACACATTTGGATTTAGAATTGACCCTTGAGCAGATCTGCTGCGTCGTTGTCGTTCTTTTGCCTAAATTGGCAGTATGATTTAAGCGCAGAATTAATGAAAAGAAATAACCGAAAAAGTATTGTCTAGACCAAAAAACGTTAAGAAAACGTATTACCTGTCAAGATTATTGGGAAATAATGGCCCGGTAGAAGTTCTCTATTGGTTTTGGGCTCCAACAATTTTTCTTGAAATTAAAGTTATGCTAACGAATCGGCCGGATGCGGAAATATAGACCTTGAGGTCGCGTTTCCACTCTTCAATAATGCAATAATGCTCGCTCATGATTCCATCCTGGACATTGCAACAAATGCCGCATGCATATACATTGCGCACAAGAACAATTCAGAGAACGGGGCTGGTTACAAGCCCAGAAAGGCAAGGAGACAACAGAGGGCCGAGGAAAGCCACCCTGCTGGTTGCACAAGCAATCGGCGACAAACGCCTTGGAATGGCACGGTCTATTCTCTGACTAGAGCTTCAAATTACCGCAAGCCGATATTGACGACCCAGAGAAAGCAGCTAACGGCTCGATCGGCCATTTCAAATCCAGGCGTCATCGGTGCTGTCAATCCAATATAAAAATTGTCTTTAAGTAGCCTGGGAGGCGAGAAGAGGAAGTCAGCAGGATGGTAAAACCTAAGCCACCGCTATACGCCGCGCTGAGCGGCTTACCTAGTGGTAAGTTTTTAGTGTGATGAATTTCGTCGGCAGTTATTTATGTAATATTTTTATTAGGTTCGGCGATTGATAAAAAGTTTAAAAGTTAAAAATTTTACTGAATCGAAGTTGCCAGAAGCAGTAACGTAGTGTAAAGCATCGTTCGGCGATGAATTCCCTACTTTCCTCATTGACATACAGCTCTATCACGATGTTGTCGCAGAACTGAGGGACCTGCCGCTCCACATCATTGCAGTCTAGGGTGGAGCGATTGACCACGGCCCACTTGTCGGTGTTTAGGCCCGGGTTCTGCGACTCCTCACGTCCTCAGGAGGCCAAAGAACTCGATTAAGGGCTGGCAGGAGTGCGGCGGGCACATACCATAGACGGCTGACATGACCCATTGGGCGGTTTCCTCATCCTCGCAGACCACTAGCATGCTGGAGTCGAACGTCTGCGGATAGATACTCGTAAGGCCCACAGTATTAAAAAGTATGTATGTACCATGTATGCACCATGTTAGCTAAGGTTGAGGTATGAAGCCTATGGTGGCAAACAGCAGCGCCAGATAAAATCGCGGTTATAAGTAAGAACTATATATTGGACTTACTCATAATTTAGCATTAAGGGATAAAACTGTGGACTGTGAACTCGGTGGCGAGTTCTTGGTTAGACGAGTCGAATAAAGGAAAATAAGAAGTTTAACCTACGCATCGGCGTCGGTTGGCGTTCACAATTAGGGCAACGGTGTCCACACCGTCCGAGTCCGAACTCTGGTTTGTTATCACCAGACCGTATCGCCGGTTCTCGGGCATTGTGTTCGCATACGGCGGCCAAGTATCCCTTTTTCCCTCTTATTTTTGGGGGAATTGGTTCGAGTAAGAATACTCGCAGTGAACTGTGGTCCAGAAATCGATTTTTATACCCGTTTCTCGTAGAGTAAAAGGGTATACTAGATTCGTTGAAAAGTTTGTAACAGGCAGAAGGAAGCGTTTCCGACCATATAAAGTATATATATTCTTGATCAGGATCAATACCCGAGTCGATCTGGCCATGTCCGTCTGTCTGTATGAACGTCGAGATCTCAGGAACTATAAAAGCTAGAAAGTGCACACTCCATATAGAGGCAGCGCAAGTTTGTTGACCCATGTTCTCACGCCCACCCTAAAGCCCACAAACCGCTCTAAACTGCCACGGCCACTTTTAAACAAGAGAGAACGCTATAGTCGAGTTCCCCGACTATCTGATACCCGATACTCAGATAGTGGAAGTGCGGGAAAGTGTTTTCAACGCTGACAGTTTTTGGCGGTTTGTGGGCGTTAGAGTGGGCGTGGCAAAAAGTTTTTTGCAAATCGATAGAAATTTACAAGACTAATACAAAAATGAAAAAATATCAAAACATTTTTCAAAAGTGTGGGCGTGGCAGCTTTGGGCGGTTTGTGAGCGTAAGAGTAGGCGTGGCAAAAAGTTTTTTGGCAAATCGATAGAAATTTACAAGACCAATACAAAAATGAAAAAATATTAAAACATTTTTCAAAAGTGTGGGCGTGGCAGTTTTGGGCGTTAGAGTGGGCGTGGCAACATGAATCGACAAACTTGCGCTGCTTCTATGTCCCTGGAGTCTGTATGCCTAATCTCAACTTTCTGGCTTTTGTAGTTCCTGAGATCTCGACGTTCATACGGACAGACAGACGGACAGACAGACGGACGGACAGACGGACGGACAGATCCTGATCAAGAATATATATACTTTATATGGTCGGAAACGCTTTCTTCTGCCTGTTACATACTTTTCAACGAATCTAGTATACCCTTTTACTCTACGAGTAACGGGTATAATAATACACATAAATTGGAAGATGACTTTTCATAATTAAGTTGAATTTTCTGGACCAATTTTACACGTGTGGCACAATATAAAGCAACTAAATATTTTATTTTATTTTATTTCTTTTCAGAAATCAGCTGTTCGCTAGCACAGTTTCAAAAGCTGTCAACAAGTTTTGTTGCCGCTTTTAAAGGTTTGAATTAAAATTTTTTATTAATGTATGATTTATTTACTTTAGAATTAAAATAGATATATTAACATCGAACACTCGACTTTACGCCAAAAAAATCGATTTCTGGACCACAGTTCACTGCGAGTATTCTTACTCGAACCAATTCCCACACAAATAATGGCGTGCAAGTCGGAGCCGAGGACCAGTAGCAGCGCAGTGGAGCAAGTGGTGGCAAAAATAGGAAAATAGGAATTGCAGAAAGAGGGATACTTGGCCGCCGTATGCGAACACAATGCCCGAGAACCGGCGATACGGTCTGGTGATAACAAACCAGAGTTCGGACGCGGACGGTGTGGACACCGTTACACCGTACATACATAATACTGTGGGCCTTACGAGTATCTATCCGCAGACGTTCGACTCCAGCATGCTAGTGGTCTGCGAGGATGAGGAAACCGCCCAATGGGTCATCTCAGCCGTCTATGGTATGTGCCCGCCGCACTCCTGCCAGCCCTTAATCGAGTTCTTCGGCCTCCTGAGGACGTGAGGAGTCGCAGAACCCGGGCCTAAACACCGACAAGTGGGCCGTGGTCAATCGCTCCACCCTAGACTGCAATGATGTGGAGCGGCAGGTCCCTCAGTTCTGCGACAACATCGTGATAGAGCTGTATGTCAATGAGGAAAGTGGGAAATTCATCGCCGAACGATGCTTTAAACTACGTTACTGCTTCTGGCAACATCGATTCAGTTTTGATTGCTAGGACGTTTTTGGGTTTTCCAAATTATTTGTTAATATTTTTTGGCTATTTACTCGAAATAGTAAAATTTTATGGATATAATACGGCCGTTGAAAATATGGGGTACGTAACACTGGGACATTACAAAGCTGCTTTTTATACCCGTTACTAGTAGAGTAAAAGGGTATACTAGATTCGTTGAAAAGTATGTAACAGGCAGAAGGAAGCGTTTCCGACCATATAAAGTATATATATTCATGATCAGGATCAATAGCCGAGTCGATCTGGCCATGTCCGTATGTCTGTCTGTCCGTATGAACGTCGAGATCTCAGGAACTACAAAATCTATACATACTGTTGGCCTTACGAGTATCTATCCGCAGACGTTCGACTCCAGCATGCTAGTGGTCTGCGAGGATGAGGAAACCGCCCAATGGGTCATGTCAGACGTCTATGGTATGTGCCCGCCGCACTCCTGCCAGCCCTTAATCGAGTTCTTCGGCCTCCTGAGGACGTGAGGAGTCGCAGAACCCGGGCCTAAACACCGACAAGTGGGCCGTGGTCAATCGCTCCACCCTAGACTGCAATGATGTGGAGCGGCAGGTCCCTCAGTTCTGCGACAACATCGTGATAGAGCTGTATGTCAATGAGGAAATTGGGAAATTCATCGCCGAACGATGCTTTAAACTACGTTACTGCTTCTGGCAACATCGATTCAGTTTTGATTGCTAGGACGTTTTTGGGTTTTCCAAATTATTTGTTAATATTTTTTGGCTATTTACTCGAAATAGTAAAATTTTATGGATATAATACGGCCGTTGAAAATATGGGGTACGTAACACTGGGACATTACAAAGCTGCTTTTTATACCCGTTACTAGTAGAGTAAAAGGGTATACTAGATTCGTTGAAAAGTATGTAACAGGCAGAAGGAAGCGTTTCCGACCATATAAAGTATATATATTCTTGATCAGGATCAATAGCCGAGTCGATCTGGCCATGTCCGTCTGTCCGTCCGTCTGTCCGTCCGTATGAACATCGAGATCTCAGGAACTACAAAAGCTAGAAAGTTGAGATTAAGCATACAGACGCCAGAGACATAGAAGCAGCGCAAGTTTGTCGATTCATGTTGCCACGCCCACTCTAACGCCCACAAACCGCCCAAAACTGCCACGCCCACACTTTTGAAAAATGTTTTGAAATTTTTTCATTTTTGTATTGGTCTTGTAAATTTCAATCGATTTGCCAAAAAACTTTCTGCCACGCCCACTATAACGCCTACAAACCGCCAAAAACTGTGTTTAAGACTCTCCTTCTCCCTTCCACTAGCTGAGTAACGGGTATCAGATAGTCGGGGAACTCGACTATAGCGTTCTCTCTTGTTTTAATTCTCAAAAGCTTCGTTAGCTGCCTTGCCCCTATTAAAACGTAGTTTTTCTTTCAACGCATCCGTTAAAGGTGCTGAGACAGAAGCATAATTTCGAATAAATTTCTGGTACCACCCAGTCATACCCAGGAATCGTCGCAATTGCGTAATAGACGTAATAGGAACAGGATAATCTACGATAGCGCTAATTTTATCCATATCCATTGTGATTGCGCCATTGCCTACAATATGGCCTAAGTAGCTGACCTCCTTTCTACAAAATTTGCTTTTGTGAACATTGATGGTTAATCCAGCTTTTCTTAGACAAGATGCTATTTCTTTCAGAACTAATACATGTCGTTCAAAGGTATCGGATACATTCAAAAGGTCGTCTATATATATAAATACTTCGCTTTTTAAAGTGTATGGAATTATTCGGCCCATTAATTTGGACATGGTTGAGAGCGCGTTGGTAAGACCAAATGGCATTACGGTGAAGTGGTAGAGAGGTCTACCTGGTACCGTAAAAGCTGTTTTATCACGCGAACTTGTCCCTAGTGGGCAACCGGCTTTGGCAACCGGCTTAGGATGCAATCTATGATGGGCATTGGATAAGCATCCTTGCGTGTCACTTGGTTCACCTTTCGGCTATCTATACATAATCGCACTTTTCCGAGTTTGCGGACCAATACGACAGGGGAAGACCACGCACTGGTCTACTCTTCAATAACCCCTAAAGCAAGCATGCGATCCAGTTCATCATACATAAGTTTTTCGATAGCTGGGGACACAGGATAATGTCGCTGCTTGATAGGTACGGAATCGCCAACGTCAATGGAGTGGGAAAGCATGGTCGTTCTTCCTATACCCTTTTCGGCAAAAGAAGGAAAGCATTAAACTACGGCGTCATGTTGCTGTTTTTGTTCTTTAGTCAGAAAACGAACATCGTCTAGATCTACTGCTGAGAGATTACTTTCTGGACTAGGTTTCATTTTATCCTATGGTAATAGCTGATATTCTGTCCAAAAATCGAAGCCTAAATAAAGTGATTGCTTTAACGAAGGTACGATGTAAAAAGAAATATCCTTGGTCATATTATTGTACTGAATTTCTGTGCGAATCTTGCCCACGGTGTTTTGGGATTTTCCATCGGCAGTATGAACAATACTTTGAACAGGTTTATAAGGACACTTTTCTATCAGTATTGCTTCGGCTAGTTTTCCACCTATACAACTAAAAGAGGCACCAGTATCCATTAATCCAGATACCGATCGGCCAAGAATTTTTCGTACATCAGAGGCAATAATTGCTGATAACAAAAACCGTATTTCGATTTTTATCTGATCAAAAAAATCTTTAATACGCTGTGCAGATCGCGAAGGCTGTCTCTGATGTTTATTGAGAGATTCGCCGGGTGGACCTAATTCGGTTAAAGGATAGTCTGGTTGTTGAGACAAATCAGGGAGAGAGGGTACAGAGCAGCTATTGGTTAGTCCGTATTGGCGGCTTTCGCCACCACTTGTTTGTGTGCCCCTTTCAAAGGTGCACGGCCTCGGTAATTTTTTGAGCGACCATGAGGGCATGAAGGAAGGTAGGTGTCTGTTTTGCCACGCCCATAGCAGAACACACGACGTTCGGCTAAGCAATCCTGACATCTGTGTCCGATTTGGCTACAATTCCAGCAGGATAAGTTAATTGCGGAAATTTCAACTGTGTCTGAATCCGACTCCACTTCGGCCTCAGGACAAACCTCCTGCACAAACCTATGAGGAGCAGGAAGAGGTTTTCGCCATCCTGGCTAGACAGTAAGCATGAACGTTTCCCTTTTGCGAATAATCTTCCTTAGCTGAGAAATGCTACTGATCTCCTTATATAAAAGCTCATGCTAAATTTCTGGCAATAAGTTTGACCTAATGGATTCTAACATTGATAATTCTGACAATGGCTCAGATAACTTATCAGTTAATGGGATGATACTTTCGTAAAAGTCATCGAAGGACTCCCCTTCCTTTTGTTTACGACGATAAAGTTCTGCTTTAATGCTAATCTGGACGTTTTCCTTAAATTGATGCGGCAAGGCTTTGCATAAGGCCTGCCATTCAACTTGGGGTACACTTTGGTGGTAACGCCAATACCAATCGCTAGCAACACCTTCAAATAAAGTGTTGACATGGCTAGTTAGAAGCATAAAATTACCTTCTAATGTCTGTTTGGTAAGAGCTTCGACCCTAGTAAGAAAATAGATAAGAATGAGTTTTATCCGGGGTAGAGTGTAGTTTATTCACCCACAATTCTAGATCCAACCTGAAAAGGAAACAGGAAATATAAAAATGGTAACCTGTGTCACACTCCAATTAAAACTCAACCTGGTGGCATCCTTATAAGTCAAATATGTACACATTCGGTGTTGGAAAATATAAGAAGGGAATGCCATGAGAGAGTCGAGAGAGAACCAACAATAGAAGCGGACGTGATTGCAACGAGCGGCAAAAACATTAACATCGATCAAAACTTATTTGATTAATTAATTAAAGTATACCTAACACTATAACGTTTCGATTCTTTCACATAGTTAGTCGCGCTACCCACTCGCTTGCCGATAAGATATATAATAATCACATAGTGGCAGTGTCCACGCGGATTGTAAAAATCTGGTGGCGGAAAAAAAATTATTCGGCGAAAGCTTAACCAAACTCAAGTGAGTAAAGCCGTTTTCATTTGCATACAGATGCATAACCTTTTGTTGCCCAGGTCACGGAAAGAGTGTCCACGGAGGCAACCAGGCGGCGGACTGACAGCCAGTGCCATAGGGCGGTCTGGAAAACCCTTATATTTCATCGGGGCTCAACCAGCGAATCTAGCCCAGCAAGCCGAGGAGCACCCCGGGAGGGGGGATGATGGACTACTAAGGGAGCAGAAGCAGAAGCAGTAGGAGAATGATCGGCAAATTACCTCAAGTGCAGTTTAATTGGCCAACGGCGCGCATGCGCAATAGCCTACAGTGGCCAGCTTTGGCGTTTTATGGAACATTTAATGGAAATTAGCAGTGCCAAAAGTGACCCAATAATTTTTACCCCAGTTGACCCCAGCACCCATGTGGGATTAACCTAAAGAGATTCAGAAAAGTGAACCTAACCCCAAGGGGTAGTGTAGATCCGACCATCCGATGTCCGACTATAAATTTTCTTGTGCATTAAATCAAAACCATTAAATAGGTTTTAGCCCAGTTCTGCCGAATTACAATTTCTTGTCATTTTGTATCGAGTTACCTAACTTTTACGACACTCATATGAAATGAATTTGATTCTGGTAATAGAAGCCATGAATAGCTGATGAAAAGCCCCTGAAAAATTAGAATACATTTATTTTTATAATTTAATTAAAGTTAGTAAAAATCTAAGAAAATTTCTCTTGTTGCGAAGTAAAACGAATTGTGTAGAAGAATGCCTTTTTGACTCTTTTGTTTAAACTAATGCCTTAAAACCCAAAGTGGCCTGCCAAAGCCATACGATTTTCAGCACACCATCGAGGGAGATCGATCTTTCGCCGATGGATAAGATGCGTGAGTTTATATAACCTTGTTTTTAAGTGCTAACCCAAAACTTAAGAGAAATTTATTAAATGGCAATGATATAAAAGAAGTTAAGAAACGAATTAGATTAAATATTTTTTTAAAATTAGTCGTGAATAAAAATGAAGTTTAATTGAATTTAATTAAAAGAAATTTCACAATGGAGTTAAACGAGAAGTTGTCTACCAATGAATTAAATTAGATAATCGAAACTATTTCTTATTAATTTAATTCTTATCACAATTAACATTTATATCTAAATCCCCACATTTTTACTACATATTATTAAATCAGGCGATACATAAATATTCTTATAACTATCTAAGCTTATAATAAAACTACCTATATACGATGTTAGTCTTAATTACTTTATGTTTATTAAATTTAATGTTTAACGAAATCATGAGCAACTAAACATTTCCTTTACCAACTCCACTGATGACTCCACGGTCGTAAGGTTTCAATTTTATAAAGGGAATATGTTTTTGCTTTGGGTTTAAAAAATTCGAATGTACCACTTTATTGATCGGTGGCAAATTTTGTAGAGCTCCATTAGCATACCTGCCAAATCTACTTCACCCACGTATAAAGCAGCAATAACTGGCCTTGAAATATCAATGTAAGCTTTTTCTTTTTGGCTCCAACGTTTGCATATTCCAACAGGCTGATAACCTGCATATATTAGTTAAACAGGCGTATTATCAAACCGTTTTGCACACACAAGATAATGGTTAATTTCGCATTTCATATCAAAAGAACCAGTCCCGCGCTGTTTTAATTCCGCATCTGGCAATTTCTTATTAACGGTACCTGTTGCAAAGATTCCTATTTTCTTTAACGAAATCAGAAGGCTTACTGACGTAAGGATCAATTTTATCAAAGCAATTGTCAACAACATCGCAACAGTCAGGCTCACATCCTTCAATCACTGTATTTTCCAGAAGGGCAACCTCGATACTTTCTCCCATTCAATAATTCCATCTAAACTCTTCTCCAGTACTATAGAAACAGAATTATTAACATTTCTTCTTTTGCTTAAGCATATCGCTGGATATGCTGTATCAAGATCACATTATCAAAAAATTCTAACACTGAATCGGCAATATCCTGGTGTTACGATTTCATTTCCGGTGGTAAGGTACCCCCAGGTGTCGTAATTGAATACTTGGATCATGTTTTCAAAGAGACTAAAGAGAATCTCAATAAAAACTGGGTATCTTACAATGTTACTAGGATTACGTCGTCCTTTCATGGGCTTCTTCAGTTTAGGGCACCTTAGTGCGGCAGCTTCCATTGAGATGATTGAGCTTTGGTTTCCACTTCGTAACCATAAACCCACGATTCGTCACCACGACGCCACAGTCAATATTCGGAATGCATCCGCCCACTTAATTTTGTTTTTAACACAAAATTGGATACAGGTTCTTTGACCCATTTTTTTGAATAGGTAATAATCAAAGACGATCCAAAACACGTGCAAGTTATCCAACCCGTAAACATAGCACTCTATCCCAGTTTATAAACAAATTTTAAATTTCAATCTAGGCGGCATTTCCTTTGTCTTTGTTTTTGTCATTGCCTTTGCCAGCGCTTAGCTCCCCGCTAAGATAAACAATCAAACTCCAAAAAAAACACAGCTTCCGCTTGGAGACCAAACCATGGTCAACTTATTGCGCTTCAATCAAACTGCATCGGTCAGCATAATTGAATTTCACAATGCAAGAAATAATTTCAGCATCAAGCTTTTATTCTAAACATAATTGAAAGTTCAAGAAGTTTCCAAAGAAAAGCTTCTGGCCGAGGTTGAATGGATCAGGATTCAGAATCTAAGAGTCAGTCTGTTTTCGGGATCGGATCGAGAACGATCGAAGATAAAATCAGATAGTAGTGTCTTGTAATATTGTTTAAGTGAAAAAGTTTATCACCAATAAATTTATTAAAATATAAAAATAAAATATTTTTTTAAATAATTTTTTAACATCAATTTTAATTGGCGCCCAACGTGGGGCGGTGTCATTTAAAAGTTCTAAATAAATATTAATGATAATAAGTTAAATATAAAACGGAACTCGCGCCGCCAACAACCCATATTTTTAGAGGAAAAATTAAAACATCCTCATTAATCCAACGACATTTAACTACTGTGACAGTGATCGTGGAAAATCTTAATTGGAAATTAATTAATGCAATAATCCAATTAAGAAGTTAAAAAAAAAAAAAGAAAGGTGGACTGAATACTTAATACGAATTACAAGAACACGATACTAAACAGAACTCAACAAAAACCGAACTCTACCAAACCAGAACTCAACAAGAAAAAGAAATGAAACCAACCCAAAAACTATAACCAAAATATTCAAAAAAATATATAATAAAAAATCAACACCAAGAAGGAAGGAAGAGCAAAGGGCCATCCCCCGCCACAGCTGAATACAAAAAATTTCTTTTGAAGGAAGACCCCAACAGAACTGAAGGAAGAATACAACGGAAAGTATCGTGAGCAGAATAAAATAATTTTAAGTCTTTAAACAAGATCAGGATATACAAAATACTATAAAGTGTAAAAAAGAAAAAAAAATTTAATATCTATTTAAACCATTAATATAAGAAAACAATCTGGAAAATTTAATAAAAAGTTTTGAAGATTTAAATTTAACAATGGCAACCGGAGGTTCAGCACCAATCCTCTCTGCGAGCGGGATATCCAACGCCAGCAATCTGACGATGGAATTAATTAACCGATTAATAAGTGTACAATTGAGTGAAGTAACCAGAAAAATTGAAGGGATAGAAGGGCATATAATCGCTAGCAAAAATGTAGTGGAAGATTATAAAATCCAAACAATCGACCCAACTATAAATTGTGAAACTACCCTAGAGGTTGTTAAATCTTTACCAAAATTCACAGGAGAAATAACCCAATATGTAGGCTGGAGAGAAGCGGCAGAAACTGCCATGAGTCTATACAAAATTCGAAGCGAACAATATTTTATCGCTTTAACAATTCTACGTAATAAAATCATGGGAGCAGCACATGATGCTCTAACTAACCATGGTACAGTTTTAAACTTTCAAGCAATTCTTTCCAGATTGGATTTTATTTATAACGATAAAAGACCAATCCATATTCTCGAATCAGAATTAAGCATCCTTAGGCAGGGACGTATGACCATTACAGAATTCTACAACGAGGTAAACAAGAAAATGACATTACTGATAAATAAAACCATAATGACATACGGAAAAGACAGCGAAATAACCAAAGAAACAAATAAAACAATTAGGAGCAACGCTCTTAGAATTTTTATTTCTGGATTGAACGGTTCAATCTCAGAAACACTATTTTCTCTAAACCCACCAGACTTGCCAAACGCTTTGGCAAAGTGTCAAGAATTAGAGTCTAACAACTTTCGAGCCCAATTTGCAAATAGGTATTATGGATTTAGGAATGAAAATAAAGGTCAGGGAAACAACTTAAGATTTAATACAGTTAATTCCAGACAGAATAATAATAATAACAACAATAATAATATTAATTATAATAATAATAATAACAGAATGAATAATAACTGGAATAACAACCTGAATAATAATTGGCCGCAAAACGGGAACTTCGGGCAATATAATAATTGGAATTCAAATAACAATTCTAAGGTACAACCCCCACCAGAACCAATGGAAGTCGAAAGTTTCATAAAGTATCAAAATCGTCCGAATAATAATTACTATCGTCCGAGTAATAATTACAATAGGGGGTATAATAATAACAGACAGAATTATAATAATTTTGCACACAGATATAATTATAATCATAACCAAGCTCAAAAAAGTGAACCACAAATCCCATTAAAAAGGGAAGCAACTGGGACAGTAAGTCAACCAGCCCAGAAAGGTATGAGAATAAATAACATTGATGAGGATCATTTTTTAAATCAAGGTCCTACAGAGGAATGCCTCATATTGTAGAAAATAGAGGCCCTGTATATGCCCTGTATGTATACAATGCACGCTTTGTATTTCGTTACCGATCATAGATTTATCCCGCTCTAACGAATTAGGAATAAGAAAATATGTATAATAATTTTGTCATTTCTTTCGTTCATCGTTTAGTCGCAAATAAAATTCCGCAGCGAACACACGGTGTTTCTCTTATAAAATTCTGCCGCTCAATAGGTTATGGGCCCAGGCATTAGTGAATTTAATAAAGTTTTGCTTAAGCGGTGTGTGACTCACGATCAAGAACAATGAGTGCTCTTTATCAAATTGAAAAGTTAGAGGAGAAAAACTATGATACGTGGAAAATACAGATGCGATCTGTATTGGTGCATTCCGGGTTATGGAGTGTGACGTCAGGAGAGCTAACAGCAACGAACATTCCAGAGGGACACAGCTTTGTGGATTTGGACAATAAGGCGTTAGCAACAATAACACTGAGTGTAAAGACATCTCAGTTGGCCTACATCAAGAATTGCTCGACTGCTGTGGAGGCATGGAACAAATTGAGGGACGTACATCAGCCAAGCGGGCCTGTACGAAAGGTACAGTTGTACAAGAAGCTCCTCAACAAACGGATGGAGCAGGGGCAGAGTATGTCGACATACATAAGCGAGTTTGTGGAAATTCTGGATGGTCTAGCTGGAGTTGGAATAGAGCTAAACGATGAGTTACGAACTATCGTTTTGCTGTCGAGTCTTCCAGAACAATTCGAACATTTCGTGGTGGCCATGGAAACACGAGATCAGTTGCCTACTTTCGAGATTCTGACCATAAAGTTGAAGGAAGAGAGCGAACGAAAAGGAATAGCAGAAGAGCGAATTGACAATACTAAGGCATTCGCTGCAACACAGAGGCAAAATTGGCAGACAAAGACGTATGGGCAAAAGAAACGAAAAAATATCGTTTGCTTTAGGTGCGGTGAGCAAGGGCACATTAAGTCCCAGTGTCGGAGTGAGAGCGAAGGAGATAGCAATCGCACGGTGCCAAAAAATTTGGTGAATCGACAAAGCAGTCTGCTGCATGCTTGTGACGTCAACAACTTACAGAACTCGATGTGGTGCTTAGATAGCGGTGCAACAAGCCATATGTGTTGTGCACGGGAGCTTTTCATAAAGTTTGAGAAGCACACAGAGCAGATCGGACTGGCCGATGCTGGATTTCTTCAAGCAGAAGGTATAGGTGACGTCAAGATTCAGACAGAACTGTGCATGTTGACTCTTAAGAATGTTCTCTACGTCCCGAAGATGACAGGAAATTTCATGTCCGTGAGCAGTGCTGTGCAGAACAGATGCAAGGTGACATTTGACCTAGAGAAGGCCATGGTGGTGCAAGATGGAGAATGCATCGTGAAAGCCAAAAAGATTGGCAATTTGTATTTGTTTGAAGGTGGTCGAAGCGGGTGTTTCGCCATGTCAGCAGTTGATGGGATTTTACTGCACAAGAGATACGGACACATTAATTTCTCCAGCATGAAAGAACTCGTTTCCAAAGGGATGGTGCGCGGCATAGAAAATATTGGTTTGCCAGAAAATATTAACTGCAAAACTTGTATGGTTAGCAAGATCCATGTTCAACCATTCCCAAGGACAACGTGTAATGGGGCAAAAGAGCTTTTGGAGCTGATACACGCGGATGTGTGTGGACCTTTCCCAACACTTTCTCTGGGAGGTTCAAAGTATTTTCTTACTTTCATTGACGACAAATCCAGGAGGATTTTTGTTTATTTTCTGCGTGGGAAGAACGAGGTGCTGTCAAAGTTCATGGAGTTCAAGAATCTGGTGGAACGGCAGACAGGCAAACAGCTGAAATGCCTGCGGAGTGACAATGGCGGAGAGTTTGTCAATAAGCAGTTTGATGAATACCTCAGGAAGTATGGGATTGCCAGGCAGCTAACAATACCGCATACGCCGCAGCAAAATGGCGTGGCGGAAAGGGCAAATCGGACGCTAGTGGAAATGTCAAGATGTCTTCTGGTCCAGGCGGGGCTAGGAGATAGTTTTTGGGCAGAAGCTGTCAACACTTCGGTTTATCTGCGTAACCGATCTCCGACCAGCGCGGTAAAGAGTATGACTCCTATGGAAGCGTGGACTGGTAAGAAGCCTTGCGTGAAACATCTAAAAGTATTTGGATCTCTTGCAGTTGCTCTGGACAAAGGTCCGAGGAAGGGCAGCAAGTTTCAACCCAAAGGCAAGGAGTATATAATGGTTGGGTACTCTGTGGCAGCCAAAGGTTATCGGCTGTATGACCCAGCAGCTCGACAACTGGTCGAGAAACGGGATGTTTTGTTTGATGAACATCATGCTGCGGCATCCAAAGATGATGTTGTGCTGATCAACTTGGAGGAACTCGACGAGCCCTGCCAGCGAGATGGGGCCGAAGTCGATGAAACCGTATCTGACATATCCGTCGATACTGGCAGCGCGGATGAGAGCATAGATCAGTATGAGAGTGCTGATGATAATGAAGAGCTGGTCCTAGAAGAGGCACGCAGAGGTCCTGGTCGCCCCAAGATTGTCCGAACTGGAAAACCTGGACGTCCAAAGAAACAATATAACATCTTGGGCGCTCTTGTTTCGGAAAATGTTCCGATCCCTTTGACCTGCAAAGAGGCGGTGGAAAGTTCGCATGCCATGGAATGGCGCGAAGCTATGGCTAAGGAATATGATTCCCTGGTCGCCAATCAAACTTGGCAGATTGCTGATTTACCGAAGAATCAGAGAGCAATTGGTTGCAAATGGGTTTTCAACGTGAAACGAGATAAGGATGGGCAAATAGAACGTTTCAAAGCTCGTCTGGTTGCAAAGGGATGCTCCCAGCAGTTTGGCGTTAATTACCTGGAAACTTTTTCGCCGGTATGCCGACTGGAGAGTGTGCGTCTAATGATAGCACTGGCCGCGGAGCTTAAGCTATATCTTCATCAGATGGATGTATGCACGGCGTATCTCAACAGCGATCTAAGAGAGACGGTTTACATGAAGCAGCCGGAGGGATATATTGACGAGAAGAATCCTGACAAGGTATTGGTGCTGAGGAAAGCAATATACGGCTTAAAGCAGTCAGGAAGGGCCTGGAACGAAAAGCTAAATAGCGTTTTGGTGGATATGGGATTTATCTCCTGCAACAACGAGCCATGTTTATACAAACAGAGCGGACAAGGTAACCTTTCACTAATTCTTGTATATGTTGACGATATACTTATAGCTTGCCAATCGCACGAGGATTTGGTGGAAATTAAAAACAGCATTTCACAATCGTTTGAGTGCGTTGACAAGGGTCCGTTGAGCCATTTCCTGGGAATGGAAATCGAGCGAGAAGGCGACCTTGGAGCCATTACTTTGGGACATTCGCAATATATAAAGGATTTATTGCGAACCCATGGAAGCGAATTATGCAAGTCAGCAAAAACTCCCCTGGATGCAGGTTTCCAGATAGATTGCACCAGCGACAAGTGCAAAAAGGTGGATCCCACGGTCTATCAATCTGTGGTGGGAGAGCTTATGTGGCTAGCTCTGACAACAAGACCGGACATACTGCATTCAGTGTCCAAATTGGCTCAACGAAACCAAAATCCGCATGCTGAGCACATGGCTGGCATAAAGCACATCCTAAGGTATCTCTCGTCCACAGTTGACGTGAAATTACATTATCAGCAATGTGGTCAATCGTTCTGTGGATACGTGGATGCGGATTGGGCAGGAGATAGGCTTGACAGGAAGTCTTACACTGGCTACATCTACTTGTTGGCCGGTGGTCCAATTTCTTGGCGTTCAGAAAAGCAGCGAAGCGTGGCGTTAAGCAGTACTGAGGCGGAGTACATGGCACTGTCAGCGGCTTTTAAGGAGGCGATAGTCATGCGAAGGCTAATTTTGGAAATTGGCTGCGGAGATGACAACACCCCGATCGTCGTATATGGCGATAATCTGAGCGCGCAGGCGTTAACCAAGAATCCTGTTAACCATTCCAAAACGAAGCATATTGACATACGTTATCATTTTGTTAGAGATGTCGTAAAGGAAGGGAAAGTTTTGTTAAAATATAAATGTACAACTGAAATGATAGCAGATATTTTGACCAAGAACCTTCCGAAGACCAAACACGAATTGTTTACAAAAATGCTAAATTTGTATTAAATATAATTTGTAAACATGCATGCATTGAGGAAGGGTGTAGAAAATAGAGGCCCTGTATATGCCCTGTATGTATACAATGCACGCTTTGTATTTCGTTACCGATCATAGATTTATCCCGCTCTAACGAATTAGGAATAAGAAAATATGTATAATAATTTTGTCATTTCTTTCGTTCATCGTTTAGTCGCAAATAAAATTCCGCAGCGAACACACGGTGTTTCTCTTATAAAATTCTGCCGCTCAATACATATAACAAGAATAGACAGAATTACAAAAAAACAACTAAAAATATTGATTGACACAGGAGCCTCTTCTTGCTATATCAAAAAAGGAATTTATAAAAATAAAAAAGAATTACCAATTTACAAGAGAGTATCAACAGTTCATGGATACTCAATTATAAAATATTACCATATACTAACAATATTTGAAGCGAAACATATATTTTATGAAATAGAAGGTTTGGAATCCGACTTATTAATTGGGTACAATCTATTAAGGAAAATTGGAGCTAAAATAGATGTAGAAAAAGGTATTCTTGAATATAATGGAAAAAAGGAAAAACTAGAATGTTATGACAATGAAGAGAAAAACGATTTGTGTTTAATTGGAGAAAATAATACTCTTCCATTAAAAGAATATATTATAAAGAAATACTTTTGCAATCA
This sequence comes from Drosophila santomea, assembly GCF_016746245.2. Lineage (NCBI taxonomy): Eukaryota > Metazoa > Arthropoda > Insecta > Diptera > Drosophilidae > Drosophila > Drosophila santomea. Next base: position 317,566 of record NW_025318941.1, read on the forward strand.
AATAGAATATAAAACTGAATCAGTTATTGCAGAAGGAAGTAGTTATAGCTGGAGATCTTATAATCTCGAGCACGCAGACGATGTTAATTCCGTCAAATTACAATTGAAAAGTTTGGGATCAAAAAATCCTGAACAAGCCGACGATGTTAATTCCGTCAAATTACAATTGAAAAGTTTTGGATTAAAAAATCCTGAACACGCCGACGATGTTATTTCCGTCAAATTACAATCAAAAAGCTTAGGATCAAAAAATCCTGATCACTCCGACGTTGAATTATCCGTCAACAATAAAACTAATAGTTTGGGATCCACAAATCCTGAACACGCCGTCGTTGAATTTTCCGACAAAGAAAAAATTCATAATCTAATAATAAATTCAAATCAACTGAAAAATTTCGAAAATAAAATTATGAATAAAATTGAAAAGGAGCATTCTAAAATAAATATGCAAATCCCTTTTCGAACCGATATTCGAGGAGAAATAAATACTGTCAATGACAGGCCAATTTATAGCAAACAATATCCTTATGCTATGTCAGTCTCAGATTTCGTTAATAATGAAATCGATAGAATGTTAAAAGAACAAATAATAAGACCTAGTAAAAGCCCCTATAATTCACCAGTCTTAGTAGTACCCAAAAAAGGTCAAAACGAAGATGGAACTCTAAAACACCGACTAGTTATCGACTATAAAAAATTAAACGAAAGCACAATACCGGACAGATACCCGATGCAAGACCCGTCTGTAATACTATCTAACTTAGGAAAGTCAAAATATTTCTCAACAATTGATTTGGAATCAGGATTCCACCAAATTTTAATGAAAGAGTCAGATATTGAAAAAACAGCCTTTTCTATTAATAACGGGAAATTTGAATTCTTACGTATGCCATTTGGGTTAACAAACGCCCCCAGAATATTTCAAAGAGCAATGGACGATATATTAAGAGAACAAGTCGGAAAAACTTGTCATGTTTATATGGATGACATAATAATCTTTTCAAATACAATTGAACAACATTATACTGACCTAATTCAAATAATTAATATTTTACAACAAGCTAATATGAAAATTTCTCTTGAAAAATCGAAATTCTTTAAATTAGAAACAGCATTTCTTGGTTATATCGTTTCCCACAATGTAATTAAAACGGATCCTGAAAAAATTTACACAATTATGAAGTATCCGATTCCAAAAAACATTAGAGAACTTCGAAGTTTCCTGGGACTCACTGGATATTACCGAAAATTTGTCCGAAACTATGCAAAAATTGCCAAACCCCTAACCAAATACTTAGGAGGAGATAATGGTAAAATTTCTAGAAGAATGTCTACAAAAATTACAATACAGTTAGATGATCCAGCTGTAAAAGCTTTTAACGAACTAAAAGATAATTTAATAGCACAAGTGGAATTAGTCCAACCAGATTACAACAAAAAATTCACTTTGACAACAGACGCATCAGATGTAGCTATCGGAGCGGTATTATCACAGGATAGTAAACCAATTACTTTCATATCCAAAACTTTAAATAAAACCGAACAACTTTACGCTACTAATAAAAAAGAATTGTTAGCCATAGTTTGGGCTCTTAAAAATCTCAGAAATTATTTATATGGAGTAATCGGTATAGAAATACAAACAGACCATCAATCTTTATCTTTTACAATCTCGGATAAAAACCCGAACATAGAAATGAAAAGATGGTATTCTTTTATAGAAAGTTTCACCCCAAAAATAATATATAAGCCCGGAACAACAAATGTCGTCGCTGACGCATTATCTCGAATAAAATTAAATAACCTTACGGACAGCGATATAGAACAATCAAGCTCAGATCAAAATACACAGCATTCTGCCGAAAGTAGTTTTGAAAATGTAATACAAGAGACCCGTAAACCGTTAAATCAGTTTCAACAACAACTGTTATTAACAACGGGAAGGTATACAATACATGAGTCATTGAAAGTTTTTGACAAGACACGACATATAATCGAATATGATACGCCAGAAAATTTAATAACAATATTAAGGGAATATCTACCACCGAACATAACGGTAGGAATTCATTGCACCTTAGAAGATCTTTATCATATTCAATTACCTTTAAAAAATAACTTTACTAACAAATTTCTTTTTACTAAAATATTTCTACAAGACGTGGAAAAAAAGATAGGGCGATTATAATAGAAGAAACACATTGTCGAGCTCATAGAGGACTAGACGAAAACTACAAACAAATCAATAGATTATATTATTGGCCAAATTTACTTACCAAATTAAGGGAATACATAAAAAATTGTACAATTTGCAACGAAAATAAATATAACAGGCATCCAATTAAAATTCCTATTGGGGAAGCTCCTATCCCAACTAAAGATGGAGAAAATTTACACATCGATATTCATTACGCGCAGAATCTTATTTTCTTAACTTGTATTGACGCATATTCAAAATTCCTAGTAGTAAAAGAAATTCAAAATAAACTAAACATCGAGAATAAAGTAATGGAATTACTTCAACAATTTCCACACGCCAAAGTAATTATGACCGATAATGAACCGAGCTTTACCTCTGCTCAATTTAAATCCTTTGCACAAAGATGTGGTTTAACTCTACATTTCGCAGACCCCAGACATAGTACCTCGAACGGACAAATTGAAAGGGCACATTCGACATTAACAGAATTAGCTCGTTGCATAAAAGAAGAATTTAATCTCATTGACTATTCTGAAATAATTATTAGAGCCGCAAAAGAATTCAATCAGAGTATTCATTCTACAACAAACCAAAAACCTTTTGATATTCTCTATAATAAAATTGAACACAAAAACATTCCAAACATTCTGAAGAACACTCAGGAAAAATGTTAGAAACACATAATGAAGGCCGTAAAGAAAAAGAATATCATGTAGGACAGGTTGTTTATGAAAAGAAACATGGGGAAAGAAATAAGCTAAAAACAAGATATAAAAAACAGATTGTTAAGGAAAACCTACCTAATAAAATAGTAATCAATAGTAGAAACAGAACTATTCACAAAGACAATATTAAGTTTTAACAAATATTATATTTCTTTTAAATTTACAGACAATGCATTTCTTGTTACTTCTAATACCATTCGTAGTGATAGCCACTTCAGAAATAATTGATTACTCCAATCACGAATTTTTCCTGTTCAAAGACAAAAAGGATGTTCTTACTTACGAATCCTATAGCGATTTATTCCACGTAACCAATTTAAGTTTTTATAAAGAAATAATCAATGTTGAAACAGAAAACATAAAGAGAGACACTAACAAAAGATCACAATGGGAAATCACATACGACTTAGAAGTTATCGAACTAATTTTATCACAGTTAACATCATCTAGATCCAAAAGGGGAATTAATGAATTAGGCACCGTGTGGAAGTGGTTAGCTGGAACTCCGGATCATGACGACTTCGTCAAAATTCAAAATACAATCAATGACTTAATAGAAAATAATAACAAACAATTTATTATCAATTCCAAATTGTTTAAAGAAATATAATCTCTTTCTGATGATTTTAAACATGTATTTATGGACCAAGATTTACCATTAAGAAAACATCGCCTAAAACTTTTAACATTTGACTTGCAAAATTTAATCGATACTATCACATTAGCTAAAATTGATGTCTTTAATACTAAAATTTTAAACCATGAAGATATAAAAGAAATATTAAGTCACGAATTAAGACCAGTAATCATTGCAGACCTAATGGATATCTCTGTGTTCAAAATCGTATTACATAAAGAACTCTTAATAATTTATGTAAAATACCCTATAGTTTATAACAGATGCGAAATATACTATGCTAGAGCGATTTCAAAAGGCGATGGAAAACTAGTAATAAGCAATCAAGTCGCAAAATGCGACAATACATATTATGAAATGTCTACATTTAAGACCGAACTTTTTAACAATTACTGTACTATAAGTAAGGAAAAAACTTGTTTTACCAAATTATTAAATGGAGAAAAATCCACTTGTAAGAAAATAAGGGAAAAAAATAAGGAAATAGATATCATCCAAGATGGTGCCATTTTTATAAATGGTTACAATATTGTTAACAACTCCCACTTAAATGGGTCATTTCTAATAACATTTAACGGAACAACCACAATAAACAACATTTCATATACAAATTTAGAAAGTAAAATTCTTGAATACATAACCACAAACCATTTTACAGATTATGAAATATCCGATTACATATTGTCCAATAACTCGGAACTCTCTCTAGATAATATAAACATTTTAAATCCCTTCATTAAAATAAGTAATACCAAGATATCACTTTCTTTTATATTATTAATTTTATTCATTTTGTATTTGATTACTACATTAATAGTAAAATTCAGATATTTTTTATTTGTAACCAAACAAAAACGGCCAGAACTAGAAAAACCAAATAATGAGGAAGTATTTTTAACAGAATTAAATGAACGTTTAAACGAAATTCGTAATGAAGCGGGACGCGTCATTTTAGAAGGGGAGAGTTATCCAACCCGTAAACATAGCACTCTATCCCAGTTTATAAACAAATTTTAAATTTCAATCTAGGCGGCATTTCCTTTGTCTTTGTTTTTGTCATTGCCTTTGCCAGCGCTTAGCTCCCCGCTAAGATAAACAATCAAACTCCAAAAAAAACACAGCTTCCGCTTGGAGACCAAACCATGGTCAACTTATTGCGCTTCAATCAAACTGCATCGGTCAGCATAATTGAATTTCACAATGCAAGAAATAATTTCAGCATCAAGCTTTTATTCTAAACATAATTGAAAGTTCAAGAAGTTTCCAAAGAAAAGCTTCTGGCCGAGGTTGAATGGATCAGGATTCAGAATCTAAGAGTCAGTCTGTTTTCGGGATCGGATCGAGAACGATCGAAGATAAAATCAGATAGTAGTGTCTTGTAATATTGTTTAAGTGAAAAAGTTTATCACCAATAAATTTATTAAAATATAAAAATAAAATATTTTTTTAAATAATTTTTTAACATCAATTTTAATTTGCATGCAAATCAGCTGTCAACAATTAAGTGTACATTCAAAATGGCCCAGCTTGTCGGCATAAGTGACAGACATGAGTACCAACATAACGCCACAAAAAAATCAAAATTCGCGAAAATTCAAAAATTTGCGATACTTTGCGAAATTTGGGAAATAATATGTATTTATTCTAAATCTACTATTAATTAGTTTGCAGGGGCGCCAAGCGTGGGCGTGGTCGCATTTTTTCACAAATTATCAATGCTATAACAATAAAATGTGTGAAGTTTAAACCATGTAACTCAATTTTTCGACTTTATGCCCAAAAATCTAATTCTGGACCATAGTGCAGTGGTTGTACGTACTAAATAGGTATTAAATGTTTCGATACTTCTACATTGCAGCCCTAATTACAATGTAACCCTAGACAAGAGCAAGTTATCGATAGGAAGGGAGCGAGTGTAGAGTCGAGAGTCAAGTGGAAAAGTTGTCAAAAGCGGTTGTTACTAAATCTAAATTTCGTCATAAGTCTATATAATTAAATGTTAAGCTATATTATTTGTTTAATTAAACTATATAAGCGGAGAACTTACCCTCGTCCTTGCAGTACTTCGATTAAATGTTGGTGACTACAAACAAAATTTTGTTCTTGTTAAAGATTTTCTATAAAAAACACATTTGGATTTAGAATTGACCCTTGAGCAGATCTGCTGCGTCGTAGTCGTTCTTTTGCCTAAATTGGCAGTATGATTTAAGCGCAGAATTAATGAAAAGAAATAACCGAAAAAGTATTGTCTAGACCAAAAAACGTTAAGAAAACGTATTACCTGTCAAGATTATTGGGAAATAATGGCCCGGTAGAAGTTCTCTATTGGTTTTGGGCTCCAACAATTTTTCTTGAAATTAAAGTTATGCTAACGAATCGGCCGGATGCGGAAATATAGACCTTGAGGTCGCGTTTCCACTCTTCAATAATGCAATAATGCTCGCTCATGATTCCATCCTGGACATTGCAACAAATGCCGCATGCATATACATTGCGCACAAGAACAATTCAGAGAACGGGGCTGGTTACAAGCCCAGAAAGGCAAGGAGACAACAGAGGGCCGAGGAAAGCCTCCCTGCTGGTTGCACAAGCAATCGGCGACAAACGCCTTGGAATGGCACGGTCTATTCTCTGACTAGAGCTTCAAATTACCGCAAGCCGATATTGACGACCCAGAGAAAGCAGCTAACGGCTCGATCGGCCATTTCAAATCCAGGCGTCATCGGTGCTGTCAATCCAATATAAAAATTGTCTTTAAGTAGCCTGGGAGGCGAGAAGAGGAAGTCAGCAGGATGGTAAACCTAAGCCACCGCTATACGCCGCGCTGAGCGGCTTACCTAGTGGTAAGTTTTTAGTGTGATGAATTTCGTCGGCAGTTATTTATGTAATATTTTTATTAGGTTCGGCGATTGATAAAAAGTTTAAAAGTTAAAAATTTTACTGAATCGAAGTTGCCAGAAGCAGTAACGTAGTGTAAAGCATCGTTCGGCGATGAATTCCCTACTTTCCTCATTGACATACAGCTCTATCACGATGTTGTCGCAGAACTGAGGGACCTGCCGCTCCACATCATTGCAGTCTAGGGTGGAGCGATTGACCACGGCCCACTTGTCGGTGTTTAGGCCCGGGTTCTGCGACTCCTCACGTCCTCAGGAGGCCGAAGAACTCGATTAAGGGCTGGCAGGAGTGCGGCGGGCACATACCATAGACGGCTGACATGACCCATTGGGCGGTTTCCTCATCCTCGCAGACCACTAGCATGCTGGAGTCGAACGTCTGCGGATAGATACTCGTAAGGCCCACAGTATTAAAAAGTATGTATGTACCATGTATGCACCATGTTAGCTAAGGTTGAGGTATGAAGCCTATGGTGGCAAACAGCAGCGCCAGATAAAATCGCGGTTATAAGTAAGAACTATATATTGGACTTACTCATAATTTAGCATTAAGGGATAAAACTGTGGACTGTGAACTCGGTGGCGAGTTCTTGGTTAGACGAGTCGAATAAAGGAAAATAAGAAGTTTAACCTACGCATCGGCGTCGGTTGGCGTTCACAATTAGGGCAACGGTGTCCACACCGTCCGAGTCCGAACTCTGGTTTGTTATCACCAGACCGTATCGCCGGTTCTCGGGCATTGTGTTCGCATACGGCGGCCAAGTATCCCTTTTTCCCTCTTATTTTTGGGGGAATTGGTTCGAGTAAGAATACTCGCAGTGAACTGTGGTCCAGAAATCGATTTTTATACCCGTTTCTCGTAGAGTAAAAGGGTATACTAGATTCGTTGAAAAGTATGTAACAGGCAGAAGGAAGCGTTTCCGACCATATAAAGTATATATATTCTTGATCAGGATCAATACCCGAGTCGATCTGGCCATGTCCGTCTGTCTGTATGAACGTCGAGATCTCAGGAACTATAAAAGCTAGAAAGTGCACACTCCATATAGAGGCAGCGCAAGTTTGTTGACCCATGTTCTCACGCCCACCATAAAGTCCACAAACCGCTCTAAACTGCCACGCCCACTTTTAAACAAGAGAGAACGAGTTCCCCGACTATCTGATACCCGATACTCAGATAGTGGAAGTGCGGGAAAGTGTTTTCAACGCTGACAGTTTTTGGCGGTTTGTGGGCGTTAGAGTGGGCGTGGCAAAAAGTTTTTTGCAAATCGATAGAAATTTACAAGACTAATACAAAAATTAAAAAATATCAAAACATTTTTCAAAAGTGTGGGCGTGGCAGCTTTGGGCGGTTTGTGGGCGTAAGAGTAGGCGTGGCAAAAAGTTTTTTGCAAATCGATAGAAATTTACAAGACCAATACAAAAATGAAAAAATATTAAAACATTTTTCAAAAGTGTGGGCGTGGCAGTTTTGGGCGTTAGAGTGGGCGTGGCAACATGAATCGACAAACTTGCGCTGCTTCTATGTCTTGGGAGTCTGTATGCTTAATCTGAACTTTCTATATTTTGTAGTTCCTGAGATCTCGACGTTCATTCGGACAGACAGACAGACGAACGGATAGACGGACATGGCCAGATCGACTCGGCTATTGATCCTGATCAAGAATATATATACTTTATATTGTCGAAAACGCTTTCTTCTGCCTGTTACATACTTTTCAACGAATCTAGTATACCTTTTTACTCTACGAGTAACGGGTATAAAAATGTGTTGATATTTTCTCAAAATTTTTTTAGTCTTAAAAATTTCCATCGATTTGCTTAAAATCGTTTGGCCACGCTCACCCTTACTCCCACAAATTTTAAAAAATGTTTTGATATTTTTCCAGTTTTGTATTGGTCTTGAAAATTTCTATCGTTACACAAAAAAACTTTTTGCCACGCCCACTCTAACGCCCACAAACCATCAAAATCTGTCAGTGTTGAAGACTCTCCTTCGCACTTCCACTAGCTGAGTAACGGGTATCAGATAGTCGGGGAATTCGACTATAGCGTTCTCTCTTGTATTTTAAATGCAATTTTCTTCTTCATCCAAATTAATATTGTAAATATCCTCATCGTCTTCAGAATCGCACTGCAGATCGTAATACACGTAATACCTCTTTTGAGAAATACTAGACAATAATGGATCCGAGAAATCTATAGCTCTATGAAATATATCAGTTGCGACAATTGAATGGGACAATCTATATTTCTTGTAAGCTATGTTGCATGCTTGAGAAGCCTATGTATCCTAGTAGAACCAAGCTCGAATTATCAATCTGGTAATTGTGAACCAATATTTTATGAATTATTCCATATTTTGTTTTCAAAAGAGTCTATAATTTTTATGGGTATAACAGAAGTGACAAAAATTGAGTGATCTGAAAGCTGTTTGCCAGGTGTTTCGGTAGTAAACTTCTGCTTGTATATTGAATGACCCGTTGAACCATCAAATCCATAGCTGCATATTAGTTTCAGAACTGTTTGAGAACTGATTTAAAACATCAGCCTGCATTTTAATAATTCTGTACGCAGTATGATCCAAAAGGTTTTGTATTGATATTTGGGCACAGGTTTCTTTTACGTTTATATTTGCAGGACGGAATTGTAATTTAGATTCCATTACTAGACTATAATAGTTTGGATAAATGTTACTGTGGCGACTTGTATTCATAAATCTAGTGTTCATGTATTGCTGTTTTGTACGAGAATTTTCTAGAAGGAAGCCAAAACTTCATCTGGAGCAAGTGGAATGGGTTTTTGTATATCAAATTGCCTTCTCGGTTCAGATGATTATTCGGGTGTTGTTATGGTTTTCTTAAGAATAAAAGCCGTTCCTTCCTGCTTTGTTTCTGCGCAGAGAGTGCTGCAGCATGTGCAAGAAGATTTGCATCACAATTATTTTCATCTGCAAGCTCAAATGCCAATTTCCTTTTTAATCTTGTGCCCGCATTTGTATAAGACGTCCCACTGCTTTGGTGTCTTGCAGGTTTCATAGAGTGTAATTGATATTTTAGACGCCAGCCATACAGTACCATATGTTTAGACATGAATCGTTCAAGCATGTAGTTACATTTGGGAAGATACTTATAAATGTATCTATTAAAATTACTGATTTTTTTTTGTCTATTTCCTTAAAGATCTTGGATTCCAAAGCATTTTGTTACGGCCTGCTTATTTCGATGGGGCAAGGCCGGCTAGCCAGTCATCAACAGGGCGGATTCTTCCCCTGTGCCCACAGGTCGCACCATAAATTCCACTCGGCATGGAATCCACAAAAACAACAAAGAAACATCAACAGAAACTACAAGTGAAGGACTAATACCGGACGACACGACGCAGATTTGGGTCTTCGATGGAAAGGACCCTGACGCACCCTCCCTACCAAGGATCCGTCTATTTCCCATTTGAGGATCTCCCTGGCATGTGGTTCATCGGCTTCCTCCAGGTTATCGGCTCATCCGATACGGACGACGAAAGAGCTGGAGAGGACAACCAAGACGCGAAACTACTGCACGGGTATGGACATATAAATATATATAAATTAATAAAATTAATAAACCCTCATTTCACTTCAGAATTCCTGCCTACATGGAGCTCCAAGGAGGATCAGGGGCTGAGACGGGTCAGGTGGTTATTTACGAAAGGTCCATACTCCTACACAGGATCGGCCTGGTCTTCTCGGAGGTCGTATTCCAAGATTTAGATTTAATTTTGCTTGGACTCGGCGCGATTTAATTGTACATAAGTTACTGGTTATTTATATCATATTTATATTTTTTTGGATATTTTTTGGATCATCGTTTTTCGTGTTTTAGGTTTTACTCCGTGTTTACGTGCTTTAGGTTTTATCGTCTTTCAAACAAATATTCGTGTTTTTGTTTATGGCATGCTAAACGCCACTAAAATAAATAAATAAATAATTACATACAGACGAATATTTTACATAATTTTAACACGGGCACATCAATAAGTTAAATAAGTAAATGAATAACGATTAATAAATCAATAGAAATAAATAAATAAATGCGAATAAATAAGGCGGATTAAATAAATAAATAAATAATTATAAATAAATAATTATTCTAATTTTTTTCTGGCCGAGCTTCTCCCGGGCGGTTTGGCTTGGTCCTCGGCAGGATTTGAGGTTGGAATCCACCACGGGTTCCAGATAAGGTCTCCCCGGGTCCAAACTGTGGATATCCCGGGGTCAAAATGCATGCATACCCTCTGCAACCCATATATATAAATATTATGTCTATGCCCTCTCGGAACGGACTCACATTTATTTTCCACTTCCGGCTGCCGGGTCTTCCTGTTCTGCTTCTGTCCTGCTCCCGACGATCTCCGGATCGGGTTAAATTATCTCAATTTCCCTATAACAACAAAAAAAAAACATCACTAACGTTTCCTCGGAGCTTTCACCTCCGGTAGACCGACCGCACTCACACGTTTATGTGCGCCACCGATTTTAAAACACGGCCGTTAGATTTAGTTCGCGGCAGCGGGTCGTCTGATTCCCAAATTTTCTCTGGCCCACATGGCGGTCACCTTGCCCTATTTATGGGCTCGGCTCTGCCGGTTCCCTTTCCTATTCTTTTGTTTTCTCCTTTCCCTTCATATAGGTCGAGAACCGACTTCAAGGCCAATGCCAGTGCTCATTTCCCGTCTTAGTGTGTGTGGATGCACTTCGTCGGTGTTCTCCTCTCTCCACATACCATCCACACTTCCCCTTTCTTGGGTGTGGACGGTAGGGGGCGCTCTACTTCCATCCCACTTTCCCCTTCTCCTCTTGGGACTGCCAAGCTCGCCTTATGTGTTCATTCCAGACGATATTTCTTTCGCCCGCGGCTATCGATCACCGTCAGAATGCAACAATTTTTATTAATCTTGGTGTACAGGGTGGGCAATCTACTTGTGACCCGTGTGATTCGTAAATAAAATTGTTAAGGAAAAGACAATTTGTTAATTTTGCACAGGCATTTATTTTAATTCAAGGAGATTAATATTATTAACATTTAAAATATTATTTGGATCATGTGCTCGCCTTTTTCCCTGATGACGAAATTGGCATCTAAAAATCGGTTATCGATTGATCGTTGGTGGAGTGTAGTTATCCATAGTTAATGACTACTTGAAATGAAGAATCAGATGTGGTATGAAGTTGGTCGATTTGACAATGTATGTCAAAGTTATTAAGATGGCCCACCCTGTATATCCAGTCCAATACACATTAAATTTTTCGTTTTTTCTGCGCCATATTTCGAAAAGTTCGCTGTGACTTAAATCAACCGTGCCTATATATTACCAAATAGTTAGAAAAGGGGGACAAATAAGGATGAGTTTTCGATTTGTGGCTAAAGACAACACTCACAAGTACAATCTGGACAAATTAGTTGTTTTCAGCATGAAACAGCTTATTAGTTATATTCCATGAAAAAACGGAGAACGCATGTTAGTATTTTAAAAAATAATACACATAATTTGGAAGATGACTTTTCATAATTAAGTTGAATTTTCTGGACCAATTTTACACGTGTGGCACAATATAAAGCAACTAAAAATTTTATTTTATTTTATTTCTTTTCAGAAATCAGCTGTTCGCTAGCACAGTTTCAAAAGCTGTCAACAAGTTTTGGTGCCGCTTTTAAAGGTTTGAATTAAAATTTTTTATTAATGTATGATTTATTTGATTTATAATTAAAATAGATATATTAACATCGAAAACTCGACTTTACGCCAAAAAAATCGATTTCTGGACCATAATTCACTGCGAGTATTCTTACTCGAACCAATTCCCACACAAATAATGGCGTGCAAGTCGGAGCCGAGGACCAGCAGCAGCGCAGTGGAGCAACTGGTGGAGTGCAAAAATAGGAAAATAGGAATTGCAGAAAGAGGGATACTTGGCCGCCGTATGCGAACACAATGCCCGAGAACCGGCGATACGGTCTGGTGATAACAAACCAGAGTTCGGACGCGGACGGTGTGGACACCGTTGCCGTAATTGTGAACGCCAACCGACGCCGATGCGTAGGTTAAACGTCTTATTTTCCTTTATTCGACTCGTCTAATAAAGAACTCTTAACAGAATGCCGCGCTGATCTTCTTACTTATAACGGGGATTTCATCTGGCGCTGCTTTTTTGCCACCATAGGCTTCATACTTCAGCCTTAGCTAACATGGTGCATACATGGTACATACATACATAATACTGTGGGCCTTACGAGTATCTATCCGCAGACGTTCGACTCCAGCATGTTAGTGGTCTGCGAGGATGAGGAAACCGCCCAATGGGTCATCTCGGCCATCTATGGTATGTGCCCGCCGCACTCCTGCCAGCCCTTAATCAAGTTCTTCGGCCTCCTGAGGACGTGAGGAGTCGCAGAACCCGGGCCTTAACACCGACCGGTGTGGGCCGTGGTCAATCGCTCCACCCTAGACTGCAATGATGTGGAGCGGCAGGTCCCTCAGTTCTGCGACAACATCGTGATAGAGCTGTATGTCAATGAGGAAAGTGGGGAATTCATCGCCGAACGATGCTTTAAACTACGTTACTGCTTCTGGCAACTTCGATTCAGTTTTGATTGCTAGGACTTTTTTGGGTTTTCCAAATTATTTGTTAATATTTTTTGGCTATTTACTCGAAATAGTAAAATTTTATGAAATTAGAAAATTAAACGTGAATAAAAGTTATGAAAAAAAAAAAAATATGGCGGCTTCGCGGCAACTGCATTTCTGACCGAGTAATTTCTCTGGCATTGATTAAGTTTCTTGCACATGTAAGAGATAGGCACTTCGTCACCTTCGTCATTTATCTGCATAAGCACGCCACCAACGCCGGTGTGACTGGCGTCGCAGTAGATATAATACGGCCGTTGAAAATATGGGGTACGTAACACTGGGACATTACAAAGCTGCTATTTTAAATTCTCAAAAGCTTCGTTAGCTGCCTTGGACCAATTAAAACGTAGTTTTTCTTTCAACGCATCCGTTAAAGGTGCTGAGACAAAAGCATAATTTCGAATAAATTTCTGGTACCACCCAGTCATACCCAGGAATCGTCGCAATTACTTAATATACTTAGGAACAGGATAATCTACGATAGCGCTTATTTTACCCATATCCATTGTGAACGCGCCATTGCCTACAATAGCTGACCTCCTTTCTACAAAATTTGCTTTTGTGAACATTGATGGTTAATCCAGCTTTTCTTAGACAAGATGCTATTTCTTTCAGAACTAATACATGTCGTTCAAAGGTATCGGATCCGATCAAAAGGACGTCTAGATATATAAATACTTCGTTTTTTAAAGTGCATGGAATTATTCGGCCTATTAATTTGGACATGGTTGAGAGCGCGTTGGTAAGACCAAATGGCATTACCGTGAAGTGGTAGAGAGGTCTACCTGGTACCGTAAAAGCTGTTTTATCACGCGAACTTGTCCCTAGTGGGCAACCGGCCTTGGCAACCGGCTTAGGATGCCATCTATGATGGGCATTGGATAAGCATCCTTGCGTGTCACTTGGTTCACCTTTCGACTATCTATACATAATCGCACTTTTCCGAGTTGGCGGACCAATACGACAGGGGAAGACCACGCACTGGTCTACTCTTCAATAACCCCTAAAGCAAGCATGCGATCCAGTTCATCATACATAAGTTTTTCGATAGCTGGGGACACAGGATAATGTCGCTGCTTGATAGGTACGGAATCGCCAACGTCAATGGAGTGGGAAAGCATGATCGTTCTTCCTATACCCTTTTCGGCAAAAGTAGGAAAGCAATAAACTACGGCGTCAAGTTGCTGTTTTTGTTTTTCAGTCTGAAAACGAACATCGTCTAGATCTACTGCTGAGAGATTACTTTCTGGACTAGGTTTCATTTTAGCATATGGTAATAGCTGATATTCTGTCCAAAAATCGAAGCCTAAATAAAGTGATTGCTTTAACGAAGGTACGATGTAAAAAGTAATATCCTTGGTCATATTGTTGTACTGAATTTCTGTGCGAATCTTGCCCACGGTGTTTTGGGATTTTCCATCGGCAGTATGAACAATACTTTGAACAGGTTTATAAGGACACTTTTCTATCAGTATTTCTTCGGCTAGTTTTCCACCTATACAACTAAAAGAGGCACTAGTATCCATTAATCCAGATACTGATCGGCCAAGAATTTTTACGTCTGCGTATGATTGTACATCTGAGGCAATAATTGCTGATAACAAAAACCGTTTTTCGATTTTTATCTGATCAAAAAAATCTTTAATACGCTGTGCAGATCGCGAAGGCTGTCTCTGATGTTTATTGAGAGATTCGCCGGGTGGACCTAATTCGGTTAAAGGATAGTCTGGTTGTTGAGACGAATCAGGGAGAGAGGGTACAGAGCAGCTATTGGTTACTCCGTATTGGCGGCTTTCGTCACCACTTGTTTGTGTGCCCCTTTCGAAGGTGCACGGCCTCGGTAGTTTATTGAGCGACAATGAGGGCATGAAGGAAGGTAGGTGTCTGTTTTGCCACACGCATAGCAGAACACACGACGTTCGGCTGAGCAATCCTGATATCTGTGTCCGATTTGGCTACAATTCCAACAGGATAAGTTAATTGCGGAAATTTCAACTGTGTCTGAATCCGACTCCACTTCGGTCTCAGGACATACCTCCTGCACAAACCTATGAGGAGCAGGAAGAGGTTTTCGCCATCCTGGCTTGACAGTAAGCATGAACGTTTCCCTTTTGCGAATAATCTTCCTTAGCTGAGAAATGCTACTGATCTCCTTATATAAAAGCTCATGCTAAATTTCTGGCAATAAGTTTGACCTAATGGATTCTAACATTGATAATTCTGACAATGGCTCAGATAACTTATCAGTTAATGGGATGATACTTTCGTAAAATTCATCGAAGGACTCCCCTTCCTTTTGTTTACGACGATAAAGTTTTGCTTTAATGCTAATCTGGACGTTTTCCTTAAATTGATGCGGCAAGGCTTTGCATAAGGCCTGCCATTCAACTTGGGGTACACTTTGGTGGTAACGCCAATACCAATCGCTAGCAACACTTTCAAATAAAGTGTTGACGTGGCTAGTTAGAAGCATAAAATTACTTTCTAATGTCTGTTTGGTAAGAGCTTCGACCCTAGTAAGAAAATAGATAAGAATGAGTTTTATCAGGGATAGAGTGTAGTTTATTCACCCACAATTCTAGATCCAACCTGAAAAGGAAACAGGAAATATAAAAATGGTAACCTGTGTCACACTCCAATTAAAACTCAACCTGGTGGCATCCTTATAAGTCAAATATGTACACATTCGGTGTTGGAAAATATAAGAAGGGAATGCCATGAGAGAGTCGAGAGAGAACCAACAATAGAAGCGGACGTGATTGCAACGAGCGGCAAAAACATTAACATCGATCAAACCTTTTTTGATTAATTAATTAAAGTATACCTAACACTATAACGTTTCGAGTCTTTCACATAGTTAGTCGCGCTACCCACTCGCTTAATTCCTGACAAAACTGAAAGCTTACACACATAGGCATCGCGAATCATATTTCTTGGTGTTTATGTGGGATAAGATAGTGCGCAATAAGTGAAAACGTGCGAAAAATGAGAGTATAAAAAAAGCAAAGAAACGAAGCAACGAACATGCCTCCGAAGAAAGATTACGTAAGCAAGAAGACCTGCAACATAAATGCAGAGAAGCAGGACTCTCAACGTCAGGAAATCGTGAAGACTTATTGAAGAGACTAAATGCCCATAACAGTGACGACGAGTACGCGAGTGCAGGAAACCAATCAATGCAGAAAAAAATTGCCGAATTAGAGAAACCATTGCGCGAACTTCAAGAGAGATCTTTTCATTCGAGCGGTGACTCTTCTCTCCACTTGAAAACGCTCAAAACGCAAACGAAATAATAGAGTGTAGTGTATGCCTAACACGTCTCAACAAGTCCTTTCGCGATCGAATGCGTCACAAGCTAAAGTTGCTACGTCACAGCAACACGATAATGTGGCTACGTCTCGGCAACAAGCTAATGTTATCACGTCACAGCAACACGATAATATTGCTACGTCTCAGCAACAGTATAATATCGTTACGTCACAGCAACACGATAATGTTGCTACGTCTCGGCAGCACGTCAATGTTATCACGTCACAGCAACACGATATTGTCGCTGTCTAAATAAATTTTAGACAAACAATAAAAGATATAAACATTTTCTGCCTAGAAGTATGCACTAAATTATGTGATACTCTGAGCCTGGCTTTACGCGACGGGAATAACGTCGATGCATTTCAGTAAAAGCTTTACGTAGTTTAAGCTGAGCTTTAATGCACATGCATTTTTAATTAGCTAGCTGCATTTCTGCCAGAACAGAGTTTGGACACAAATACCAGATAGCTCATGGATGCGCCAGGGAAGATCTGGAAAGCTTTAGTCTGATTAGGAAATTTTATGCTGTAGCAGAGAAAAGTGCTAAGCGATTCCATCCGTTTCCGTGCTAAATTCTATTCCTTTTGAGATCCGGTAGAGTGCAAATCGTTGCAGTTGCCGATAAAATATATAATAATCACATAGTGCCAGTGTCCACGCGGATTGTAAAAATCTGGAGGCGGAAAAAAAATTATTCGGCGAAAGCTTAACCAAACTCAAGTGAGTAAAGCCGTTTTCATTTGCATACAGATGCATAACCTTTTGTTGCCCAGGTCACGGAAAGAGTGTCCACGGAGGCAACCAGGCGGCGGACTGACAGCCTTTAACGAAATTGTTTATTTGGACTAGCGTACTATTACCCTTATTGGACAACTTAATCTAATCTGAGTATTTACATTAAACAAATTTTTTAATTTCTAAGTTAATTTACAAAGACTACATTGGGTAGTTTTTATAGAAATTGGAATAGTAATATAGAATAATAATAAAGAATTGAGCGGATTCACATGTAGCACGTTTATGTCAAGTCCCGGTTAATCAGGTCTTGAGGGTGGTGGCGTTTTAGTCTTCTTCTCATTCTTGTCCGATGACTTTGGGCTGCGATACTTAGTCGCCTCGCTAGGCTATTGGGATGAGATTCTAGCCTATCATTATATTTCTTCGCTAGCTCCTGGATCCTGTCTCCAATTTTTGGCACCTTCAGATCGCGTTCAATATCTCTGGTCCTCATGTACCAAGGAGCGCCCGTGATCTTCCTGAGCGTTTTTGCCTAGAGAACCCGTATTTTATTCAGGTGCGTTTTGGCAGCGATCCCGTACACCTGTATTGCATAGAATAGGCCAGGAGCTAATATGCTCTTGTAGATTCTGACCTTGTTGGCAAGGGAAAGTTTGTTGCTGGCAGCAATTAGCCACGACATTTTAGAGACCTTGGTCTTGAAAGCGTGCTGTATCGCCGTAATATGTCTTCCAAATAATAATTTTCTATCTAAGATCACTCCAAGATATTTGTAGGATGACTTGTGGTCAAGTACTCTTCCTTTAAGATAGACGTCGCTGCAGCTTTTTGTTCTGTTTGTGAAAGTAACATTTGCACATTTGTCAGCGTTGATACAGACTTTCCACATCTCAGCCCAATTCTGAAATGCATCCAGGTACTCTTGCAGTGCATCCGAGGCCTCGGTAATGCTTTTACTCTTTGTCAGAACTGCAGTGTCGTCAGCATATGTCGCAATCAGCACATCTTTGCGATCTAGTCCAGTGACTGCTGTATGAGTGGGCATATCCGAAGAGAAGATAGAATATAAAGTGGGTCCTAACACACTTCCTTGAGGTACTCCCGCTTCGATGACTTTTACGGAAGAGGTACATCCATCGGTCGACACACAAAAAGTACGTCCTATCAAAAAACTCATTGTAAGCTGGTATAGCTGAGGTGTTAATATTTGTTTGGCTTTATGTAAGAGTCCAGGATGCCACACTCTATCAAAGGCTTGTTGAATGTCCAGAAAAGCTGCTACTGCATACTCTTTCCTTTCTAGGGCTTCTAGCGCAAAATTAATAACTCTATGGAGTTGCTCGGGGGTACCATGCTGAGTCCGGAATCCAAATTGAAAGTCAGGTATCGCCAATAAAACAGCCTCAACGTCACGCATTCTGTTGAGAATAACCCTTTCCATTATTTTACCAAGCGAGGGGTGGAGGCTGATCGGCCTAAACGAGTCTACCTCTGTCGGATATTTCCCTGGTTTTAGTATCAGGATTATATTTGCAGCTTTCCAGACTTTTGGGAAATATCCCTCAAGTAAAACTCTGTTAAAAATTTGTACCAGAAACCGAAGAGCTTGATCTGGTAAGATTTTTATCGTCCTGTTGTCAAGAAGGTCATGTCCCGGGGCTTTTTTTGGCTTCAGCAAGGAAACAAGTTGTTTCAGTTCGTCGAGGGTGACAGGATCTGCGGGCAGTGCCATTTGAAATGGCGTTTCGAGAGACTGTGTAACCAGACGGCTATGATTCGCATCGGCAAATGCGAGTGGCCTAAATCTTTGTTCCAGGTTGCTTGCAAACACTTCTGCTTTGTCCTGTGTTGTGCGGCACCAGCCACCAGAAGGGCTCCTTATAGCGGATTTTTGAGAAGCCTGGGACTTAAACCTTTTCGTGATTCTCCACAGTGAGAATTTTGAGGAGGAGTCGGTACCCACATTTTCTAAAAGGTTGTCTATCTGGTGCTGTTTTCTCTGGGTCAGCACTTTATGAAGCCGATTTGAAAGCCTTCTGTATATCTGTTGGATACGAGCATCTCCTGTTCTTGCAAATTCCTTTCTGACTTTTCGTTTAAGTCGAAGGAGGTCAACTATTACAGGAGGCAGGAGCGGCTGGGTAAAGGCCTGGGCATTGCGTGGAGTACTCGGTGCCGCATGTGCTGCTGCTTCTTTCAGGTTATCCATAAATAAGTTAATGGCGTTGTCAATACCTTCTGTCCCTTGAATTTCCATGTTTAAGTCAATTAGTTCAGACAGGTGATCCTTGAAAGCTTCAACATTAGTACCAGGAGCTAGGAAACGGCAGCGTTCAGGCCTTTTCAGCGGCGAAGCATATAGATCAGCCAGGAGAGGGGTATGTTCTGATGACAGATCGTGCAGAGCTCGAATGTTGAATCTGTTCATAGAGTAGCCTTTTGTTACAAAAAAATCTAATGCAGATGGAGCTATCTGTGTGTTGGAGGAGAAAAATGTTGGCTCTCCTGTTGCCAAAATTTGGTAGTGGCCGTTCGCGACCACTTCCTGAATGATTTTGCCTCTTGCGCAGGCTCTTGAGTTTCCCCACCAACCGTGTTTGGCATTGTAGTCTCCACCTGCTATAAATTTTTCACCTAGCGTTACAAGAGGGTTTCAAAATGCGCTTTTATCAAACGCTCGTTGGGTGGGAGATACACCGAAGCTAATGTAAACTTTCCCTCTGACGTCTGTAGCTGCACACTCGCTACCTGCCGGTCGTTGGTTGAGATTGAAGGTTGGGGACAATGTTGCAAGGAGGATCGCACTATAACAGTGGCACCGCCTCTGCTGTTTCCACTGGGGTGGACGGCGTGGTAGGTGGAGTATCCAGGTAAAAAGATGCGCTGTCCTTCTCGCACGTGTGTTTCAGTGGCAAACATGATGTCGATATCTTGCATGCTTAGGAAAAGCCTAAGTTCCTCAGCGTTCCTAGCTAGTCCACGTGCATTCCATAATCCGATTTTTATTATAGGTTGAGTCATTTTGATGCCCGTGATATAAGGATCTGAACAAGTTCTCTAAAAGCCTTGTTAGATTCCACGGTCTCCTCTATTAGTTTGAACATTTTGTCCATTCTCGAGTTTATATCCCGGATGGCGCTTTCCAGGGCCAGAAACTTTTTCCCAAGACCCAAATCTTGTGTTGAGTCTAGGTCTCTGTGGGGTTGGTGAGTCTCAGCTGATCTAAATTGGGGACCTTTGGGCCGTACAACATCGGCGTATGAGATAGTGCTTCTGACAGCCTCAGCCGGGATGAAACCTTGGTTAAAACTTCCACCTCTTGTTGAGCTGACAGAGTTGCTATTATTTTTAAATGCAGGCAGTCTTGGATTTGGCCTGAGCTTCTTTATTTTTTCGATCCTGACAGGGCAGACTTTGTCCGTTGAAGTATGATCACCACCGCAGTTGATGCACAAATAATTACCACTCGTGCACAGCATAGAACCAGTTGCGTGAGGGCCAGCGCATTGCCACATATAGGGTCTTGGAGACAATAGTTCTTGGAGTGTCCAAAGATGTGGCATCTCATACATTGCAGCACTTCATTTCTGCGACGAGCGCGTTCTATGGTGACTCTGTGTCTACCGAGTTGCGTTACTTTTAGAACTTCCGAAATATTTACGTCGTTTTTTAGATTAACAAAGAACAGATTTTGCCTGGTCTTGTGGTTGATGGTTGCTTCGTCATCTCCATCACAAATTTGTTAGCTATGCCAGTCTCCTTTTCTCGGACAGTATATGTTCAGAGCTTCGTAACCAAGATCAGCAAATGCTTTCTCGATTTGTGCCCTGGGAACGCTTGCATGCATTCCTTTAAGTACAACTCTGTAGGGTTTGTCCTCTTTGAGTTGGTGATGCCAGAACTTGCAGTTGAGGGAAGTTAATTTCCTTACAACGGCACGAAAGGCCTCTGAGTTGGCCGTGTATATAAGTGACACTCCAAATTTTGATGTACGTAGCGTATAGTTGTTTTCACCAGCACACAAATTAAGCGCCTGCTCCTATGAGTGGGGATTGTTAATATTTGGGACACAAATGGCTGGAGGCTTAACCATTTTTGAGGATTGCCTACTTCTAATATCAGCAGCTGGAGTTGCTTCCTCTTCATCAGAGCTACTTTCAAGCAGATCTACTTGCATGATTTTTTCTGCTTCATCAGCCAAGGCTGCAAATCTGTTGTTACTTAGTGTGGGCAGGGAGCATGCCTCATCTTTAGATGGGAACTTCTGCGGCTGAGTAGCCTGCTTCTTGGATTTGTCTTTCTGACAACTATTCCCTTTACGCTTTCTGCCCACAGATATAAGTGATTGGAACGAGCACTTATTCGAACCAATAGCCGTTTGAGTGATGAGAGGTGCTGCTTCCGAAGACGTTGAAGAACAAACACTAGTACCAGGTTGGGAACGTACTGTATTTGTTATATTAGTATTCACAACGGACGTTGTGACTGTGCTAGTAACAAAGGTGGCAGAGCTAGTCGTAACTGCATATGAATTATTCAATTCAGTAAGTGGCACTTTTAGATTTAAGGCTATGTCTCTTGCGATTATAGCGCGTATTTCAGCTGGTGTCTTACCAGCAACTTCTTTCATCCTTTCAGCGTCAAATGACCTTACTAAGGGCTCTGAGCTAGATGATGTTTTCTTGTTCATTTTTGATTATTCAAATTTTTCTATTACGAAAAATAAGTTAATCACCACAGTTCATATTTTGATTATTGTTCTTATTACTTAACTCAAGCCAGCAATGAGAGCGAGCGAGAGGTAAGCTCTAGCCCCTAGGGCAGAGAAGTGCGCTTTGTACTCTGTTATCTGAGTTTAATTGCACCAACCAGCGGACACCGCGTGGGCGATGTCTAAATGATTTGTAAGCGATAAGAGCGAGATAAGAACACCCACGAGATCACTTGTTGTTTAAAGAATAGCTAATCGACCGATCGCGGAGGGGGGATGATGGACTACTAAGGGAGCAGCAGCAGAAGCAGTAGGAGAATGATCGGCAAATAACCTCAAGTGCAGTTTAATTGGCCAACAGCGCGCATGCGCAATAGCCTACAGTGGCCAGCTTTGGCGTTTTATGGAACATTTAATGGAAATTAGCAGTGCCAAAAGTGACCCAATAATTTTAACCCCAGTTGACCCCAGCACCCATGTGGGATTAACGTAAAGAGATTCAGAAAAGTGAACCTAACCCCAAGGGGTAGTGTAGATCCGACCATCCGATGTCCGACTATAAATTTTCTTGTGCATTAAATCAAAACCATTAAATGGGTTTTAACCCAGTTCTGCCGAATTAAAATTTCTTGTCATTTTCGCCACAAATTGGTCATAACCTGTATCGAGTTACCTAACTTTTACAACACTCATATGAAATGAATTTGATTCTGGTAATAGAAGCCATGAATAGCTGATGAAAAGCCCCTGAAAAATTAGAATACATTTATTTTTATAATTTAAGTAAAGTTAGTAAAAATCTAAGAAAATTTCTCTTGTTGCGAAGTGAAACGAATTGTGTAGACTCTTTTGTTTAAACTAATGCCTTAAAACCCAAAGTGGCCTGCCAAAGCCATACGATTTTCAGCACACCTTCGAGGGAGATCGATCTTTCGCCGATGGATAAGATGCGTGAGTTTATATAACCTTGTTTTTAAGTGCTAACCCAAAACTTAAGAGAAATTTATTAAATGGCAATGATATAAAAGAAGTTAAGAAACGAATTAGATGCCGCAACAACCGAAATTTGCTATCGCTGTAATAAAATAAATATTTTTTTAAAATTTGTTGTGAATAAAAATGAAGTTTAATTGAATTTAATTAAAAGAAATTTCACAATGGAGTTAAACGAGAAGTTGTCTACCAATGACTTAAATTAGATAATCGAAACTATTTCTTATTAATTTAATTCTTATCACAATTAACATTTATATCTAAATCCCCACATTTTTACTACATATTATTAAATCAGGCGATACATAATATTCTTATAACTATCTAAGCTTATAATAAAACTACCTATATACGATGTTAGTCTTAATTACTTTATGTTTATTAAATTTAATGTTTAACGAAATCATGAGCAACTAAACATTTCCTTTACCGACTCTACTGATGACTCCACGGTCGTTAGGTTTCAAGGGATCATCGGAGCCATGCTCCTGCGGAAGATGATCATAGGTTGGGTGGGCCTCAAGCGAGCACAACAACATCCGTGTCCTCGCAAATGATAGTTTTCTCTCTGTCTTTTCCTCTATCTTTCGTCCTTTCTTCTAACTTTCATTTTCTAGAATTTATTTATTTATTTTTCTTCCTGTTTAGTTCTAGCTCCTATTTTTTGTCGCAAGCACGCTCAATTCTTGTCTTTATTAATAGTGATGTGTAGTCCGTGTTCGAGATCTGGGTGAGCAAGACCACCACCCCCAAAGCCGAAGAGCTAGAGCCGGAATCTAAAGCGTGCCCCGCAGCTCAGATCCTCGAAAGCCTGCCTAACGCGAGGAGTTATAATTCCTTCTTGTATTGAGAACAGTGGCGCACTACGTTACACACTACAAATAGATCTTTCCGCAACACGTTCATTTCTCAATGACACCGCAAAACCACGTTAATTCGCAAACGTATACTTATTCGTCACAGCCAAATTAACTCTCCGATTCCCCACGCTCATTTGGGACTCTGTAACGCAACAGCGGCATCGTTCGGCACATATTTACAGCCACACTATGATTTAAATCAATACAATACACATTCGTAACATCGTCAAAATATAACGAAAATCCATATACCGCGATTCCGCCAAACTTCTTATACAACCGCGGCCCAACGGTATCTGAAAAGCTTCAAGCTTCAAAGCGAACGGTCGTGTTTTTTTTCTGCGCTCCGAATTTATTTTTGTTCTGCTAAATCCAGCGGTGGAATTTAACAAATTCTTTAATAATTCAATTTCGTAATCCGTACTAGTTAAAGTGCCGTTCGCTTCGCGAGTGAATCTTTTGTGATATGTGCATTATTTTAATAAATTATTTCAATATGTTCTCTTTCTGTCTTTGCGTTTTGCTTACTCTCTGTTTCGTGCGTTGTCCGTAGTGCTGTTTGGTGTTGTTTTTGTAATTAACTGCACCACCCGCTCTCTCGCTCTCCCACACAAAATCTTAAAGTGCACACTGCGCTCTTGCGGTACATTTTCTGATTTTGTCTTTTGGTACAGTGGTCAAAACCCAATTAAACATGGAATCCAATGTTGTCTGCTTCCATAACAAATGCCGTCAGGTAATAAAGCCTGATCAGTCAAAAATGACCTGTTGGCTATGTGATAGAATGGTGCACACTAAGTGCGCTGGTTTTAACGGCCGAACAAGTGATGACCTAGCTAAAGGCCCTAATCTAAAATACTGTTGTGATACTTGCCTAGGAGTTGCGAATGAAATGCAACTCTTTATGCGCCAAACTAAAGGTGGCTTGAAAGGACTGATCAGCAGTTTTGGCGTGGCTAGAGATAGTTTTCGTCGAGCTGATGATCTTCTTTCTGCGCTTGATTCGCAATTTAATAGCCTTAAACTATTAGAAGAATCTCCAAAGCGCAAGAAAGCCGCTGGTGGTAGGCTGCCTAAGGGGAATGCCCCGCAATCTGCAGTGCCAAAACCCCTCTCGTTGGTTCCACTAAAGAAACAAATTTTTGTTTCCCGGCTTTCCCCTGATCAAACATCATCTGATGTACTTTCTTATATACAAGACAAAACAAAAGCCGACAACATAAAAGTGGAAAAATTTAACTTTTCTTATGCTAGGGACATCTCATCTTTCAAGATAACTGTCCCAAATGAGCTATTCTCAACCATATGTTCTGGTGATTTTTGGCCGGAAAGCATGATTGTGAAAGAGTTTGAAGCTAAGATTAAAAATAGAAAAAAGGGCCCGTGGGAATTAAACTTCCCACAAGTGGCCAGATCACTGCCCCATCCTCCTCTACTACTTCTACTTCTTTATCTTCAAAAAACTAAAATCTAGTCTCACTATCTGTTATCAAAATGTAAGAGGCTTGTGTAGTAAATTACTAATTTGTATTCTAATAGTCTTTCCTTTGCATCCCATATTATTGTGTTTACAGAGACTTGGTTAAAACCGGAGATACTTAACTCCGAAGTTTTCACAGGTATGTACACAGTATACAGGCATGATCGTCCCTCCAGGCGGGGAGGTGGAGTCCTAATTGCTGTTAGGTCTACCCTCACGTCAGTGGAGGTACTTTTTGACGAGTTCCGTAATTTAGAATTCTTATGCGTAAAGCTGTCATTTTCTGATAGCTATGTTTATATTACGTGCTCCGCCGTCTTCTGAATTTCCTGAATATATTAACCATTTGTCCGCTATCCAATCCGTTACAAACAGACTGTCCGATAGGGACCAACTAGTTGTCCTAGGTGACTTTAATATACCAGGCACTAAGTGGTCCACAGAGGAACAGTCGAATATTCTCCTGCCTATAGCACAGCATGACTTTATTGACGACTTGCTTGACATATCGTTGTTGCAAGTTAATTATATTCGAAATTCTCTTGGTCGTTTATTGGATCTATGTTTTGTTTCAAGTCCTGAAAGTGTGTTTCTGACTAGAGTAGCACCTTTTAGTCAACCTGAAGATCCATACCATCCAACTTTCGAGGTGACAATCGACACAGGTATCGTAATAAAAGAGAGGCCAGAAAAGTCAACCAAACGAATTCATTGTTTTCGTAAGGCAAACTTTCAGAGGCTAAATCTTTTTATATCTGGCTTTAATTGGTCCGATCTATATTCTTGCAACATAATGGCCGATGCCATAGATATTTTTTATAACAAACCTCCTTGGTTTAATAAAGAGTTGACACATCTAAGAAATGTTAAGTCCAGACTTTATATAAAATTTAAAAATACCGGTTCTCAATCTATATTTTCTAAATATGTAAGTGCTCGGTTAAATTTTACCGTGGTTAATGCTCAGTGTTATAAGAATTATTTAAACCGTTGTAAGTTCCAGTACGCACAGGATCCCAAACAGTTTTATAATTTCGTTAACACTAAGCGCAAAACAACTAGTTACCCTTCCTCGCTATTTTTTGAAAATACTTCGGTAACATCGGATCAGGCAATAGCCGATCTATTTGCCAAGTTTTTTCAAACCACATATTCTACACTCAAGGAAAAATTAACGCTTTTCGATATCAAATCAAGAACGAACCGCATCGAAAGTACGGTAAACTCGAATTTTTTTGATTCAAGGACAAAAATTTAAATTCAAGAACGAATAATTTGAGACCGAAATTATGAATTTGAGAACGAACGTTCTGGATCCAAGTACGATAAATGTACTGCTTTAAGTATGGGAAATACTTAAAATAAATATTAAAAATACTTGACCCAAACTCGTCAAATTTTAATATGTGCATTATAAATTCACGGTTTAAGTTGTACACATTTAAAACTGAAGTATGAGTATTTTTATTTTCAGAGCAAACACTTTTGTTTTAAGAACGAATCATATTTATTGTTTATTTACACGAATTTAAAAGTTTTGTTATTCTTATTTTATATATAGTAAATGTATACATAAAAACTTCCATAACTTTTTTCTTAAAAATTAAATTGTTACACTTTTCTTAAAGTTCTTACAGCTAAACATATTTAACGAAACGCGCTGTCAAGCAAAATAACAAATAGATTCCTGGGCATCTATAAAAACGAAGAAAGACAAATATAACAATAAGTAAATAGAAATTTTGTTATTAGTTACATTACCTTCATTTATTGCCGACTGTGCTTCGGTAAGATGTTGCCTGCTGAGATGGTTTTTAATCTTCCTATCGTAAAAAGGAAACACTGCGCTTCAGGTCGTCCTATTTAAAAACCAATGCATGCTCATTCTCTGGGCGTATTTCGCAGAAGTCAATTTTTAACTGTAAATATTACACATTAATTTATAGATTTATTTCTTTTAGAAGTAACATTTGGCAACACAAAAGTTTTATACACATACATGCATACGCATATACATATGCGTGCATGCAAACACGTGCATAGGCCACCGACTTTTTATGTATGTATATTACATACTTTATTTAAAGATTTCTACTTACCCTGCACACCGTGCCCATTTTCACATTATTCTTCAATTATTTCACTTAATTCATTTTGTACTTGTTACTCCAGGAACTTTTTGACACTAAATGAGCGACGTGTTGCAATCGATTATCGAAAAAACATATGTTTCTTCAACAACACAGAAATGTAATCGATATAAACAAGTGTAAGAAGTCGAATGGCTGAAGATTTTTCGATCGCATAAATTTTAGTTTAAACTTCTTATATTTTTTGTGTATATTCTTTTAAAATTGGCCGCATAAAATGATCAAGGAATATACATAAATGAGAAAAGATAAACCTTTGTTTTCCATTAGTATTAATAATATCGCTTTTGAAATGTGTAATTCGAGGACAACTAGTACTTATTCCAAGAACGGTTGTCTTAAAAATTTTAAGTACGACACAGTACATTTTTAAGAACGTTCGTTCTCAAATTATTCGTTCTTCAGTTTTCTGAGTGTACGTTACCTCATTCCGAACGACCTTACTCTTACGCGGTATCAAAGTCAAATTTAATATTCTGTCCTACTTTAAACGAAAGCTCACTGCTTTATGATCTTCAGCGAATTAAGCCTGTCTATTCGCCAGGTCCCGACGGAATTCCTGGCTGTGTGCTTAGATTCTGTGCGGAAGCCTTGTGCAAACCTCTACTAAAACTATTTAAATTATCTTTGGAATCTACTCAGTTCCCCCAAATATGGAAGGAGTCCTTTGTGATCCCTCTCCATAAAAAAGGTAGCAAATCGGATGCAAGCAATTACAGAGGAATCTCCAAATTGTCTGCTATCCCTAAGCTTTTTGAAAACGTTATCACTCCTCATTTGCAGCACCTTTGTAGGTCAATTATTTCACCATGTCAGCATGGGTTCATGAAACGCAGATCAACAACCACTAACCTTCTGGAGCTAACCTCCTTCGTAGTACAGGGTTTCAAAAATAATCTTCAAACAGATGTCATTTATACGGATTTCAGTAAAGCATTCGACTCTGTTAATCATTCACTTTTAATAAAAAAACTTGATTTATTAGGTTTCCCTGTTAATCTCCTAAATTGGATTCTAAGTTATCTGAATGGCAGGACGCAACGGGTCCTCTTTAAAAATTTTCTTTGTTGTACTCTCCGAGTCTCATCCGGCGTCCCACAATGGAGCCACCTAGGTCCGCTCCTTTTTACCATATTTATTAACGACCTTCCCTTAATAATAAATCATTCGCGTGTACTAATGTACGCTGATGATGTAAAATTATGCTTGCAATATAAGGACATTTCTCGCCATTTGGACTTACAATCTAGATTGCTTTCAAACCTGGTGCCGTGATAACGTATTAAACTTAAATGGCTCTAAGTGTAAAGTTATGACCTTTTGTCGTGCCAACTCAATGCACGCAACTTACACTTTAAGTGGCTGCTCTTTGGACAGAATAACACATGTTGATGATCTTGGTGTTCTTCTGGACCCTAAACTTAAATTTTCAGACCATATTTCGTCTATTGTCAATAAGGCCAGGGGTGTGCTTGGTTTTATAAAACGGTGGTCAAAGAAATTTGATGATCCTTACTTGACCAAAACATTATTTAATTCTCTAGTCCGTCCGATCCTCGAGTATGGATCACCTGTTTGGAGTCCACAATATGAAGTTTACTCGGACCGCATTGAATCGGTTCAAAAGAACTTCTTACTTTTTGCCTTACTGCGCCTTAATTGGGATGCAAACCGTAGATTACCTCCTTATTCGAATAGATTAATGTTAATTAACTTACCCTCCTTAGCTAACCGTAGAACGATGCTTGGAACAGTCTTTATTTTTAACCTTATTAGTGGTGAAGTGGAAAGTCCCGACTTGGTTAGTCGGCTAAACTTCACTGTTCCAAGCAGATTTACTAGAAATTACGTACCTCTAATTTTAAATCATTGTAGATCTAACTATGAGTTGCATGATCCCTACAGAGTATTATGTTCTGACTATAATAGATTCTATCCTATTATCTCTAATTCTGACTCTCTGCCGTTTTTAAAGCGATCAATACTAACGTACTTAACGAATTCTTAGATATTACTACTAGCATACATATATTTCCTCGTCCTTTACTGTCTTCTATATCGCGTCTATCTTCCCGCGATTCGAGCCGTACGATACACGGCAGCGCCCCTCGGTCGGTTGGGCGGGAGGTGTGGCCGTGGGACTCGCGCGAAAAAAAAAAAAAACAAGAGAGAACGCTATAGTCGAGTTCCCCGACTATCTGATACCCGTTACTCAGCTAGTGTAAGAGCGAAGGACAGTTTTTGGCGGTTTGTGGGCGTTAGAGTGGGCGTGGCCAAAAGTTTTTAGGCAAATCGATAGAAATTTACAAGACCAATACAAAAATGAAAAAATATTAAAACATTTTTCAAAAATGTGGGCGTGGCAGTTTTGGGCGGTTTGTGGGCGTTAGAGTGGGCGTGGCAACCTAAATCGACAAACTTGCGCTGCGTCTATGTCCCTGGAGTCTGTATACTCAATCTCAACTTTCTAGCTTTTGTAGTTCCTGAGATCTCGACGTTCATACGGACAGACGGACAGACGGACAGACGGACAGACAGACGGACGGACAGACGGACATGTCCAGATCGACTCGGCTACTGATCCTGATCAAGAATATATATACTTTATATGGTCGGAAACGCTTCCTTCTGCCTGTTACATACTTTTCAACGAATCTAGTATACCCTTTTACTCTACGAGTAACGGGTATAAAAACATTAATAGTTCGTACGGAAATATAAGTGAAATGGTATTTCTTCTCCCGGAATTCAACCCATCATCCATCAAGTCCTTAGATTCGCAACACTTCATTAGACGCGTTGACTCCCTTCAAACCGCATATCGTTGGGATGATCGATATCTAATATTTGCAGTTAAACAAAAGATGCTTGGTTCTGCTTGGTATTGGGTAGACTCAACTGAAGAAGTCTTCCAAACATGGCCAGAGTTTAAGTCAAAGTTCCTCAACGATTTTCCATTTCTCAATAATTCCGAAGACGTTCACCTTAAAATGTCAAAAATTTGTCGAGATCTCAGAGAATCACCGCAAGACTATTTCTATAAAATGCTAGCTATTGGTAAAAAGGGTGAGTTAACCGATTCAGCAATATCAACACACATCATCAACGGGATTAATGATTACGATTTTAAAAGGAAGATATCTAATAATTATATATCTTGTAACGACCTGTTAAGAGATATTCTTGCCTATTTAGCGCATAACGAAATAAAGCATAATCACTTTAATATGTCTAGCAAACGTGATCCCAACGCTCAAAAACAAAATATACAAGCGTTTCCAAAAAATGTTAGTATGCCACGACCATTAGTTTGGGCGGTACCGAAAGGTGCTGGTGAGCATCGTTTGGCAGTAGTAGTGTATAAGCATTGTTTTTTATACTTCACAGAATATACTTCTTTATAATGACAATTTAAGTGTGGTATGCCAAAAAACAGTTTCTATTGTTATTGCAGCACATATGGGTTTTTTATTTAAGGCATTTGGTGTTGCATTTTTGAACTGTCTGCAACGTCCCCTTTCTCCAAAAACCACCCAATGTTCATAATTTTATCATAACTGTAGGATTGATCCGAAATTTGTACTTATTTGTTTGAAGAAACACTGTTTGAATATACTACTGAGCTTTCTCTTTCTGCATTTGTTGGTCGACCTCTCTTTTTTTTTTTTGCAATGGAGTTTATGAGCAATTTCCGATTGAAATTTTATAAAGGGAATATGTTTTTGCTTTGGGTTTAAAAAATTCTGATGTACCACTTTATTGATCGGTTCAAATTTTGTAGAGCTCTATTGCTCCTGCCAAATCTACTTCACCCACGTATAAAGCAGCAATAACTGGCCTTGAAATATCAATGTAAGCTTTTTCTTTTTGGCTCCAAGGTTTGCATATTCCAACAGGCTGATAACCTCCATATATTAGTTAAACAGGCGTATTATCAAACCGTTTTGCACACACAAGATAATGGTTAATTTCGCATTTCATATCAAAAGAACCAGTCCCGCGCTGTTTTAATTCCGCATCTGAGAGCAGTTGGCAATTTCTTATTAACGGTACCTGTTGCAAATATTCCTATATTCTTTAACGAAATCAGAAGGCTTACTGACGCAAGGATCAATTTTATCAAAGCCATTGTCAACAACATCGCAACAGTCAGGCTCACATCCTTCAATCACTGTATTTTCCCGAAGGGCAACCTCGATACTTTCTCCCTTTCAATAATTCCATCTAAACTCTTCTCCAGTACCTTAGAAACAGAATTATTAACATTTCTTCTTTTGCTTAAGCATATCGCTGTCATTCAAGATTTACTCAATCGAGAAAGGAAAAGAAGTGTTTATCCCCAACTCTGAATTTGCGAATAGGGGGAGTGTATCAAGATCACGTTATCGAAAAATTCTAACACTGAATCGGCAATATCCTAGTGTTACGATTTCATTTCCGGTGGTGAGGTACCCCCAGGTGTCGTAATTGAATACTTGTATCATGTCTTCAAAGAGATTAAAGAGAATCTCAATAAAAACTGGGTATCTTACAATGTTACTAGGATTACGTCGTCCTTTCATGGGCCTCTTCAGTTTAGGGCACCTTTGTGCGGCAGCTTCCATTGAGATGATTGAGCTTTGGTTTCCACTTCATAACCATAAACCCACGATTCGACACCACGACGCCACAGTCAACATTCGGAATGCATCCGCCCACTTAATTTTGTTTTTTACACAAAATTGGATACAGGTTCTTTGACCCATTTTTATGAATAGGTAATAATCAAAGACATAACGCCACAAAAAAATCAAAATTCGCGAAAATTCAAAAATTCGCGATACTTTGCGAAATTCGGGAAATAATATGTATTTATTCTAAATCTACTATTAATTAGTTTGCAGGGGCGCCAAGCGTGGGCGTGGTCGCATTTTTTCACAAATTATCAATGCTATAACAATAAAATGTGTGAAGTTTAAACCATGTAACTCAATTTTTCGACTTTATGCCCAAAAATCTAATTCTGGACCATAGTGCAGTGGTTGTACGTACTAAATAGGTATTAAATGTTTCGATACTTCTACATTGCAGCCTTAATTACAATGTAACCCTAGACAAGAGCAAGTTATCGATAGGAAGGGAGCGAGTGTAGAGTCGAGAGTCAAGTGGAAAAGTTGTCAAAAGCGGTTGTTACTAAATCTAAATTTCGTCGTCATAAGTCTATATAATTAAATGTTAAGCTATATTATTTGTTTAATTAAACCATATAAGCAAAGAACTTACCCTCGTCCTTGCAGTACTTCGATTAAATGTTGGTGACTACAAACAAAATTTTGTTCTTGTTAAAGATTTTCTATAAAAAACACATTTGGATTTAGAATTGACCCTTGACCAGATCTGCTGCGTCGTTGTCGTTCTTTTGCCTAAATTGGCAGTATGATTTAAGCGCATAATTAATGAAAAGAAATAACCGAAAAAGTATTGTCGAGACCAAAAAACGTTAAGAAAACGTATAACCTGTCAAGATTATTGGGAAATAATGACCCGGGAGAAGTTCTCTATTGGTTTTGGGCTCCAACAATTTTTCTTGAAGTTAAAGTTATGCTAACGAATCGGTCGGATGCGGAAATACAGACCTTGAGGGCGCGTTTCCATCCTGGACATTGCAACAAATGCCGCATGCATATACATTGCGCACAAGAACAATTCAGAGAACGGGGCTGGTTACAAGGCCAGAAAGGCAAGGAGACAACAGAGGGCCGAGGAAAGCCTCCCTGCTGGTTGCACAAGCAATCGGCGACAAACGCCTTGGAATGGCACGGTCTATTCTCTGACTAGAGCTTCAAATTACCGCAAGCCGATATTGACGACCCAGAGAAAGCAGCTAACGGCTCGATCGGCCATTTCAAATCCAGGCGTCATCGGTGCTGTCAATCCAATATAAAAATTTTCTTTAAGTAGCCTGGGAGGCGAGAAGAGGAAGTCAGCAAGATGGTAAAACCTAAGCCACCGCTATACTCCGCGCTGAGCCCTTGTGGTAAGTTTTTGGTGTGATGAATTTCGTCGGCAGTTATTTATGTAATATTTTTATTAGGATCGGCGATTGTTAAAAAGTTTAAAAGTTAAAAATTTTACTGAATCGAAGTTGCCAGAAGCAGTAACGTAGTGTAAAGCATCGTTCGGCGATGAATTCCCTACTTTCCTCATTGACATACACCTCTATCACGATGTTGTCGCAGAACTGAGGGACCTGCCGCTCCACATCATTGCAGTCTAGGGTGAAGCGATTGACCACGGCCCACTTGTCGGTGTTTAGGCCCGGGTTCTGCGACTCCTCACGTTCTCAGGAGGCCGAAGAACTCGATTAAGGGCTGGTCGGAGTGCGGCGGGCACATACCATAGACGGCCGAGATGACCCATTGGGCTGTTTCCTCATCCTCGCAGACTACTAGCATGCTGGAGTCGAACGTCTGCGGATAGATACTCGTAAGGCCCACAGTATTAAAAAATATGTATGTACCATGTACCATGTACCATGTAGGCTGATGTATGAAGCCTATGGTGGCAAACAGCAGCGCCAGATAAAATCCCGGTTATAAGTAAGAACTATATATTGGACTTACTCATAATTTAGCATTAAGGGATAAAACTGTACAGATTCCTTTCACGCATACATAGAGATATAGGAGAGCATAAGTAAAAGGCGAAGAAGAAAAGCGCGGCATTCTGTGGCGAGTTCTTGGTTAGACGAGTCGAATAAAGGAAAATAAGAAGTTTAACCTACGCATCGGCGTCGGTTGGCGTTCACAATTAGGGCAACGGTGTCCACACCGTCCGAGTACGAACTCTGGTTTGTTATCACCAGACCGTATCGCCGGTTCTCGGGCATTGTGTTCGCATACGGCGGCCAAGTATCCCTCTTTCTGCAATTCCTATTTTCCTATTTTTGCACTCCACCACTTGCTCCACTGCGCTGCAGCTGGTTCTCATCTCCGGCTTGCACGCCATTATTTTTGGGGGAATTGGTTCGAGTAAGAATACTCGCAGTGAACTGTGGTCCAGAAATCGATTTTTATACCCGTTTCTCGTAGAGTAAAAGCAAAGACATTAGAATAATTATTCTAATGTCTTTGGTAAAAGGGTATACTAGATTCGTTGAAAAGTATGTAACAGGAAGAAGGAAGCGTTTCCGACCATATAAAGTATATATTCTTGATCAGGATCAATACCCTAGTCGATCTGGCCATGTCCGTCTGTCCGTATTTACGTCGAGATCTCAGGAACTATAAAAGCTAGAAAGTGCACACTCCATATAGAGGCAGCGCAAGTTTGTTGACCCATGATCTCACGCCCACCCTAAAGCCCACAAACCGCTCAAAACTGCCACGCCCACGGTTTGTGGGCGTTAGAGTGGGCGTGGCAACATGAATCGACAAACTTGCGCTGCTTCTCTGTCTTGGGAGTCTGTATGCTTAATCTCAACTTTCTAGATTTTGTACTTCCTTAGATCTCGACGTTCATACGGACAGACAGACAGACGAACGGACAGACGGACATGGCCAGATCGACTCGGCTATTGATCCTGATCAAGAATATATATACTTTATATTGTCGGAAATGCTACCTTCTGCCTGTTACATACTTTTCAACGAATCTAGTATACCCTTTTACTCTACGAGTAACGGTTATAAAAATGTGTTGATATTTTTCAAATTTTTGTTAGTCTTGAAAATTTCCATCGATTTGCTTAAAATCGTTTGGCCACGCTCACCCTTACTCCCACAAATTTTAAAAAATGTTTTGATCATTTTCCAGTTTTGTATTGGTCTTGTAAATTTTTATCGATCTACAAAAAAACTTTTTGCCACGCCCACTCTAACGCCCACAAACCATCAAAATCTGTCAGTGTTGCAGACTCTCATTCGCACTTCCACTAGCTGAGTAACAGGTATCAGATAGTCGGGGAACTCGACTATAGCGTTCTCTCTTGTATTTTAAATGCAATTTTCTTCTTCATCCAAATCAATATTGTAAATATCTTCATCATCATCAGAATCGCACTGCAGATCGAAATACACGTAGGGATCCGAGAAATCTATAGCTCTATGAAATATATCAGTTGCGACAATTGAATGTGACAATCTATATTTCTTGTAAGCTATGTTGCATGCTTGAGAAGCCTATGTATCCTAGTAGAACCAAGCTCGAATTATTAATATGGTAATTGTGACCCAATATTTTATGAATTATTCCATATTTTGTTTTCAAAAGAGTCTATAATTTTTATGGGTATAACAGAAGTGACAAAAATTGAGTGATCTGAAAGCTGTTTGCCAGGTGTTTCGGTAGTAAACTTCTGCTTGTATATTGAATGACCCGTTGAACCATCAAATCCATAGCTGCATATTAGTTTCAGAACTGTTTGAGAACTGATTTAAAACATCAGCCTGCATTTTAATAATTCTGTACGCAGTATGATCCAAAAGGTTTTGTAATGATACTTGGGCACAGGTTTCGGTTACGTTTATATTTACAGGACGGCATTGTAATTTAGATTCCATTACTAGACTATAATAGTTTGGATAAATGTTACTGTGGCGACTTGTATTCATAAATCTAGTGTTCATGTATTGCCGGTTTGTAAGAGAATTTTCTAGAAGGAAAGCCAAAACTTCATCGGGAGCATGTAGAATGGGTTTTTGTATACCAAATTGCTTTCTCGATTCAGATGATTATTCGGGTGTTGTTATGGTTTTCTTAAGAATAAAAGCCGTTCCTTCCTGCTTTGTTTCTGCGCAGAGAGTGCTGTAGCATGTGCAAGAAGATTTGCACCACAGTTATTTTCATCTGCAGGCTCAGATGCAAATTTCCTTTTTAATCTTGTGCCCGCATTTGTATAAGACGTCCATTGCTGTGGTGTCTTGCAGGTTTCATCGAGTGTAATTGATATTTTAGACGCCATCCAGACATAAATCGTTCAAGCATGTAGTTATATTTGGAAAGATACTTACAAATGTAACTATTAAAATTACTGATTTTTTTTTGTCTATTTCCTTTAAGATCTTGGATTCCAAAGCATTTTTATTAATCTTGGTGTACAGGGTGGGCCATCTACTTGTGACCCGTGTGATTCGTAAATAAAATTGTTAAGGAAAAGACAATTTGTTAATTTTGCACAGGCATTTATTTTAATTCAAGGAGATTAATATTATTAACATTTAAAATATTATTTGGATCATGTGCTCGCCTTTTTCCCTGATGACGAAATTGGCTCTTTGTTCGGCATTTTTCATCACTTTCTCGAGCGTAGCTTTCGGTATGGCCGCTATTTCACGTTCGATGTCCGCCTTGAGTTGAGTTAAAGTCCTTGGCTTGTTGATGTACACTTTAGAGTTCAAAAATCCCCACAAATAAAAGTCGGGTGGCGTTAGATCGGGCCATCTTGTTGGAACCAGAAGTTATGCATTCGCTTTCTACGCACAATTGGCATCAAAAAATCGGTTATCATAGCTCGATATCGGTTGCCATTGACGGTAAGTGGCTTCGATTGATCGTTGGTGGAGTGTAGTTATCCATAGTTAATGACTACTTGAAATGAAGAATCAGATGTGGTATGACGTTGGTCGATTTGACAATGTATGTCAAAGTTATTAAGAGTTGTCGTGGGTCACATTTAGATGGCCCACCCTGTATATTCAGTCCAATACACATTGAATTTTTCGATTGTTTCTGCGCCATATTTCGAAAAGTTGCCTATATATTACCAAATAGTGAGAAAAGGGGGACAAATAGGGATGAGTTTTCGATTTGTGGCGAAAGACAACACTCACAAGTACAATCTGGACAAATTAGTTGCTTTCAGCATGGAACAGCTTATTAGTTATATTCCACGAAAAAACGGAGAACGCATGTTAGTATTCTAAAAAATAATACACATAATTTGGAAGATGACTTTTCATAATTAAGTTGAATTTTCTGGACCAATTTTACACGTGTGGCACAATATAAAGCAACTAAATATTTTATTTTATTTTATTTCTTTTCAGAAATCAGCTGTTCGCTAGCACAGTTTGAAAAGCTGTCAACAAGTTTTGGTGCCGCTTTTAAAGGTTTGAATTAAAATTTTTTATTAATGTATGATTTATTTACTTTAGAATTAAAATAGATATATTAACATCGAAAACTCGACTTTACGCCAAAAAAACCGATTTCTGGACCACAGTTCACTGCGAGTATTCTTACTCAAACCAATTCCCACACAAATAATGGCGTGCAAGTCGGAGCCGAGGACCAGCAGGAGCGCAGTGGAGCAAGTGGTGGAGTGCAAAAATAGGAAAATAGGAATTGCAGAAAGAGGGATACTTGGCCGCCGTATGCGAACACAATGCCCGAGAACCGGCGATACGGTCTGGTGATAACAAACCAGAGTTCGTACTCGGACGGTGTGGACACCGTTGCCCTAATTGTGAACGCCAACCGACGCCGATGCGTAGGTTAAACTTCTTATTTTCCTTTATTCGACTCGTCTAACCAAGAACTCGCCACAGAATGCCGCGCTTTTCTTCTTCGCCTTTTACTTATGCTCTCCTATATCTCTATGTATGTGTGAGAGGAATCTGTACATTTTTATCCCTTAATGCTAAATTATGAGTAAGTCCAATATATAGTTCTTACTTATAACCGGGATTTTATCTGGCGCTGCTGTTTGCCACCATATGCTTCATACCTCAACCTTAGCTAACATGGTGCATACATGGTACATACATACTTTTTAATACTGTGGGCCTTACGAGTATCTATCCGCAGACGTTCGACTCCAGCATGCTAGTAGTCTGCGAGGATGAGGAAACAGCCCAATGGGTCATCTCAGCCGTCTATGGTATGTGCCCGCCGCACTCCTGCCAGCCCTTAATCGAGTTCTTCGGCCTCCTGAGGACGTGAGGAGTCGCAGAACCCGGGCCTAAACACCGACAAGTGGGCCGTGGTCAATCGCTTCACCCTAGACTGCAATGATGTGGAGCGGCAGGTCCCTCAGTTCTGCGACAACATCGTGATCGAGCTGTATGTCAATGAGGAAAGTGGGGAATTCATCGCCGAACGATGCTTTAAACTACGTTACTGCTTCTGGCAACTTCGATTCAGTTTTGATTGCTAGGACGTTTTTGGGTTTTCCAAATTATTTGTTAATATTTTTTGGCTATTTACTCGAAATAGTAAAATTTTATGAAGTTAGAAAATTAAACGTGAATAAAAGTTATTAAAAAAAAATATGGCGTCTTCGCGGCAACTGCATTTCTGACCGAGTAATTTCTCTGGCATTGATTAAGTTTCTTGCACATGTAAGAGATAGGAACTTCGTCACCTTCGTCATTTATCTGCATAAGCACGCCACCAACGCCGGTGTGACTGGCGTCGCAGTGGATATAATACGTAACACTGGGACATTACAAAACTGCTTCTTTTAATTCTCAAAAGCTTCGTTAGCTGCCTTGCCCCAATTAAAACGTAGTTTTTCTTTCAACGCATCCGTTAAAGGTGCTGAGACAGAAGCATAATTACGAATAAATTTCTGGTACCACCCAGTCATACCCAGGAATCGTCGCAATTGCTTAATAGACTTAGGAACAGGATAATCTACGATAGCGCTTATTTTACCCATATCCATTGTGATTGCGCCATTGCCTACAATATGGCCTAAGTAGCTGACCTCCTTTCTACAAAATTTGCTTTTGTGAACATTGATGGTTAATCCAGCTTTTCTTAGACAAGATGATATTTCTTTCAGAACTAATACATGTCGTTCAAAGGTATCGGATACGATCAAAAGGTCGTCTAGATATATAAATACTTCGTTTTTTAAAGTGCATGGAATTATTCCGCCCATTAATTTGGACATGGTTGAGAGCGCGTTGGTAAGACCAAATGGCATTACGGTGAAGTGGTAGAGAGGTCTACCTGGTACCGTAAAAGCTGTTTTATCACGCGAACTTGTCCCTAGTGGGCAACCGGCTTTGGCAACCGGCTTAGGATGCCATC
Source organism: Drosophila santomea (assembly GCF_016746245.2). NCBI lineage: Eukaryota > Metazoa > Arthropoda > Insecta > Diptera > Drosophilidae > Drosophila > Drosophila santomea. The sequence continues at coordinate 356,950 of NW_025318941.1, forward strand.
TATGATGGGCATTGGATAAGCATCCTTGCGTGTCACTTGGTTCCCCTTTCGGCTATCTATACATAATCGCACTTTTCCGAGTTTGCGGACCAATACGACAGGGGAAGACCACGCACTGGTCTACTCTTCAATAACCCCTAAAGCAAGCATGCGATCCAGTTCATCATACATAAGTTTTTCGATAGCTGGGGACACAGGATAATGTCGCTGCTTGATAGGTACGGAATCGCCAACGTTAATGGAGTGGGAAAGCATGGTCGTTCTTTCTATACCCTTTTCGGCAAAAGAAGGAAAGCATTAAACTACGGCGTCAAGTTGCTGTTTTTGTTCTTCAGTCAGAAAACGAACATCGTCTAGATCTACTGCTGAGAGATTACTTTCTGGACTAGGTTTCATTTTATCCTATGGTAATAGCTGATATTCTGTCCAAAAATCGAACCCTAAATAAAGTGATTGCTTTAACGAAGGTACGATGTAAAAAGTAATATCCTTGGTCATATTGTTGTACTGAATTTCTGTGCGAATCTTGCCCACGGTGTTTTGGGATTTTCCATCGGCAGTATGAACAATACTTTGAACAGGTTTATAAGGACACTTTTCTATCAGTATTTCTTCGGCTAGTTTTCCACCTATACAACTAAAAGAGGCACCAGTATCCATTAATCCAGATACCGATCGGCCAAGAACTTTTACGTCTGCGTATGTTCGTACATCAGAGGCAATAATTGCTGATAACAGAGCCGTATTTCGATTTTTATCTGATCAAAAAAATCTTTAATACGCTGTGCAGATCGCGAAGGCTGTCTCTGATGTTTATTGAGAGATTCGCCGGGTGGACCTAATTCGGTTAAAGGATAGTCTGGTTGTTGAGACAAATCAGGGAGAGAGGGTACAGAGCAGCTATTGGTTACTCCGTATTGGCGGCTTTCGTCAACACTTGTTTGTGTGCCCCTTTCAAAGGTGCACGGCCTCGGTAGTTTTTTGAGCGACAATTAGGGCATGAAGGAAGGTAGGTGTCTGTTTTGCCACGCCCATAGCAGAACACACGACGTTCGGCTAAGCAATCCTGATATCTGTGTCCGATTTTGCTACAATTCCAGGAGGATAAGTTAATTGCGGAAATTTCAACTGTGTCTGAATCCGACTCCACTGCACAAACCTATCAGGAGCAGGAAAAGGTTTTCGCAATCCTGGCTTGACAGTAAGCATGAACGTTTCCCTTTTGCGAATAATCTTCTTTAGCTAAGAAATGCTACTGATCTCTTTATATAAAAAAGCTCATGTTGAATTTCTGGGGTACACTTTGGTGGTAACGCCAATACCAATCGCTAGCAACACCTTCAAATAAAGTGTTGACATGGCTAGTTAGAAACACAAAATTACCTTATAATGTCTGTTTGGTAAGAGCTTCGACCCTAGTAAGAAAATAGATAAGAATTAGTTTTATCCGGGGTAGAGTGTAGTTTATTCACCCACAATTCTAGATCCAACCTGAAAAGGAAACAGGAAATATAAAAATGGTTACCTGTGTCACACTCCAATTAAAACTCAAACTGGTGGCATCCTTATAAGTCCCATATGTACACATTCGGTGTTGGAAAATATAAGAAGGGAATGCCATGAGAGAGTCGAGAGAGAACCAACAATAGAAGCGGACGTGATTGCAACGAGCGGCAAAAACTTTAACATCGATTAAAACTTATTTGATTAATTAATTAAAGTATACCTAATACTATAACGTTTCGATTCATTCACATAGTTAGTCGCGCTACCCAATCGCTTAATTCCTGACAAAACTAAAAGCTTACACACATAGGCATCGCGAATCATCTAATAAGAAAGATCCCTAGAAATAATATTACGGCTGAGTCACTTGCAGAACTATCATCAGATCACTCACCAGTTTTACTTGCTCTCAGGCATCGACCACATACAACTGAGCACACCTACAGGCTGACAGGCAACAGGACCAACTGGGTAAGGTACACGAAATACGTTTGTACTCACATGGTACCAACTCAAACAGTGTCTACCTATGAGGATATTGACCGCCTGATCGAATCGATGGAGGAAAATCTTGTTGCTGCAGCCAAGGCCTCTACCCCTCCAGATACACACAAAAAGACCTACAGGCTGACAGGCAACAGGACCAACTGGGTAAGTTACACGAAATACGTTTGTACTCAAATGGTACCAACTCAAACAGTGTCTACCTATGAGGATATTGACCGCCTGATCGAATCGATGGAGGAAAATCTTGTTGCTGCAGCCAATGCCTCTACCCCTCCAGATACACACAAAATGACAAATCATACCAAGACAACTTGCGAAATCGAACAGCTAGTACTTGAAAAACGAAGACTAAGAAGAGAATGACAGAATCACAGATCCCCAAAGGCTAAGGAACAGCTAAAAATAGCAACACGTAGACTAACCAGGGCACTTAAGCTTGAGGAAGCAAACGTCCAGCATCTATATATCGAACAGCTATATACCCAGCAGCAAGAAGAACCCTTTGTGGAAAGCACACAAAAATATTCAGCCACCAGCAGAAACAGTCGTTCCACTGCGAGGCCCCTCAGGAAGCTGGATACGCAGCGAACAAGATAGAGCAAGTGCATTCGCTGATCACCTTCAAGGCGTATTCCAACCAAATACTGCTAGCAACTCATTTGTCCTACCTGTAGCAATTAAAATCCAGCCACCAATAAATCCAATTACATTTAGTCAACGTGAGATAGCATCTATAATAAAAGATCTTGAGCCCAAAAAATCACCTGGACACGACTTGGTGACACCAAAAATGATCATAGAACTCCCACCGTGTGCGGTTCTGACCTTATGCAATCTCTTTAACGCTATTACGAAACTTGGATACTATCCCCAAAGGTGGAAAAAGGGGGTCATAGTGATGATTCCCAAACCAGGCAAAGACAAAACGCAACCCTCATCCTACAGACCAATCAGTCTCCTATCGTGTCTCTCGAAACTGTTTGAAAAGGCATTCTTAAAACACCTAGCTCCCTACTTAAGAATGCGAAACACAATACCATCCCATCAATTTGGTTTTCGCAAAAATCATGGAACGATCGAACAGGTCAATCGCATCACAAACGAAATTCGTACTGCTTTTGAGAGCCGGGAATACTGCTCAGCAATATTCTTAGATGTCGCACAAGCATTTGACCGAGTCTGGCTGGAAGGACTAATGTACAAGACAACAAAACTGCTTTCGCAGAATACCCACAAAGTGTTCGAATCTTATCTCTTCAAAAGAGTGTTCTCAATCAGGTGTAACAGTTCGACTTCACACGACCGCGTCATCAATGCTGGAGTTCCCCAAGGAAGTGTGCTGGGCCCCGTTCTTTACACTTTATATACAGCAGACATGCCTACAAACTATCAGCTCACAACCTCTACGTTTGCTGACGATACCGCAATACTCAGCCTATCCAAATGCCCATCAAAGGCAACAGAAAAACTTGACTGTCATCTTAAAACAGTGGAAAGATGGTTTGCGGACTGGCGCATTAAGATAAACGAGACCAAAAGCAGACATGTAACATTCAGACTGAATAGACAAACCTGCCCACCATGTACCCTAAACAATACACTCATCCCACAATCAGACGTAGTAACATAACTATCAAAACATAACATAACTAACAAAAACCAATCAATGCAGAAAAAAATTGCCGAATTAGTGAAACCATTGCGCGAACTTCAAGAGAGATCTTTTCATCCGAGCGGTATTATAGAGTGTAGTGTATGCCTAACACGTCTCAACAAGTCCTTTCGCGATCGATTGCGTCACAAGCTAAGGTTGCTACGTCACAGCAACACGATAATGTTGCTACGTCTCGGCAACACGCTAATGTTATCACGTCACAGCAACACGATAATATTGCTACGTCTCAGCAACAGTACAATATCGTTACGTCACAGCAACACGATAATGTTGCTACGTCTCGGCAGCACGTTAATGTTATCACGTCACTGCAACACGATAATGTCGCTGTCTTTTCGCAACATTCGATCTTTCCGCAACACGTTCATTTCTCAATGACACCGCAAATCCACGTTAATTCGCAAACGTATACTTATTCGTCACAGCCAAATTAATTCTCCGATTCCCCACGCTCATTTGGGACACTGTAACGCAACAAAGGCGCCGTTCGGCACATATTTACAGCCACACTATGATTTATATCATACAATACACATTCGTAACATCGTCAAAAAATAACGAAAATCCATATACCCCGATTCCGCCAAACTTCTTATACAACCGCGGCCCAGCGGTATCTGAAAACATTAATAGTTCGTACGGAAATATAAGTGAAATGGTATCTCTTCCTCAGGAATTCAACCCATCATCCATCAAGTCCTTAGATTCGCAACACTTCATTAGACGCGTTGACTCCCTTCAAACCGCATATCGTTGGGATGATCGAAATCTAATATTTGCAGTTCAACAAAAGATGCTAGGTTCTGCTCGGTATTGGATAGACTCAACTGAAGAAGTCTTCCAAACATGGCCAGAGTTTAAGTCAAAGTTCCTCAACGATTTTCCATGTCTCAGCAATTCCGCAGACGTTCACCTTAAAATGTCAAAAATTCGTCGAGATCTCAGAGAATCACCGCAAGACTATTTCTATAAAATGCTAGCTATTGGTAAAAAGGGTGAGTTAACCGATTCAGCAATATCAACACACATCATCAACGGGATTAATGATTACGATTTTAAAAGGAAGATATCTAATAATTATATATCTTGTAACGACCTGTTAAGAGATATTCTTGCCTATTCAGCGCATAACGAAATAAAGCATAATCACTTTAATATGTCTAGCAAACGTGATCCCAACGCTCAAAAACAAAATATACAAGCGTTTCCAAAAAATGTTAGTATGCCACGCCCATTAGCTTGGGCGTTACCGAAAGGTGCTGGTGAGCAACGTTTGGCAGTAGTAGTGTATAAGCATTGTTTTTTATACTTCACAGAATATGAGACCTTTTTCTTTATAATGACAATTTAAGTGTGGTATGCCAAAAAACAGTTTCTATTGTTATTGCAGCACATATGGGTTTTTTATTTAAGGCATTTGGTGTTGCATTTTTGCACTGTCTGCAACGTCCCCTTTCTCCAAAAACCACCCAATGTTCATAATGTTATCATAACTGTAGGATTGATCCGAAATTTGTACTTATTTGTTTGAAGAAACACTGTTTGAATATACTACTGAGCTTTCTCTTTCTGCATTTGTTGGTCGACCTCTCTTTTTATACCCGTTTCTCGTAGAGTAAAAGGGTATACTAGATTCGTTGAAAAGTATGTAACAGGCAGAAGGAAGCGTTTCCGACCATATAAAGTATATATATTCTTAATCAGGATCAATAGCCGAGTCGATTTGGCCATGTCCGTCTCTCCGTCCGTCTGTCCGTCCGTATGAACGTCGAGATCTTAGGAACTACAAAAGCTACAAAGTTGAGATTTAGCATACAGACTCCAGGGACATAGACGCAGCGCAAGTTTGTCGAATCATGCTGCCACGCCCATTTTAACGCCCACAAACCGCCCAAAACTGCCACGCCCACACTTTTGAAAAATTATTTAATATTTTTTCATTTTTGTATTGGTGTTGTAAATTTCTATCGATTTGCCAAAAAACTTTTTGCCACGCCCACTCTAACGCCCACAAACCGCCCAAAGCTGCCACGCCCACACTTTTGAAAAATGTTTTGATTATTTTTCATTTTTGTATTAGTCTTGTAAATTTCTATCGATTTGCCAAAAAACTTTTTGCCACGCCAACTATAACGCCCACAAACCGCCAAAAACTGTCAGTGTTGAAGACCTCCTTCGCACTTCCACTAGCTGAGTAACGGGTATCAGATAGTCGGGGAACTCGACTATAGCGTTCTCTCTTGTTTTTTTTTGCAAATGGAGTTTATGAGCAATTTCCGACTGAAATTTTATAAAGGGAATATGTTTTTGCTTTGGGTTTAAAAAATTCTGATGTACCACTTTATTGATCGGTGGCAAATTTTGTAGAGCTCCATTAGCATACCTGCCAAATCTACTTCACCCACGTATAAAGCAGCAATAATTGGCCTTGAAATATCAATGTAAGCTTTTTCTTTTTGGCTCCAACGTTTGCATATTCCAACAGGCTGATAACCTGCATATATTAGTTAAACAGGCGTATTATCAAACCGTTTTGCACACACAAGATAATGGTTAATTTCGCATTTCATATCAAAAGAACCAGTCCCGCGCTGTTTTAATTCCGCATCTGAGAGCAGTTGGCAATTTCTTAATAACGGTACCTGTTGCAAAGATTCATATTTTCTTTAACGAAATCAGAAGGCTTACTGACGTAAGGATCAATTTTATCAAAGCAATTGTCAACAACATCGCAAAAGTCAGGCTCGCAACCTTCAATCACTGTATTTTCCAGAAGGACAACCTCGATACTTTCTCCCTTTCAATAATTCCATCTAAACTCCTCTCCAGTACCATAGAAACAGAATAATTAACATTTCTTCTACTGCTTAAGCATATCGCTGTCATTCAAGATTTACTCAATCGAGGAAGAAAAATAATTGTTTATCCCCAACTCTGAACTTGCGAACTCAGCTTCCATTGAGATGATTGAGCTTTGGTTTCCACTTCATAACCATAAACCCACGATTCGTCACCACGACGCCACAGTCAACATTCGGAATGCATCCGCCCACTTAATTTTGTTTTTTACACAAAATTGGATACAGGTTCTTTGACACATTTTTTTGAATAGGTAATAATCGAAGACGATCCAAAACACGTGCATGCAAATCAGCTGTCAACAATTAAGTGTACATTCAAAATGGCCCAGCTTGTCGGCATAAGTGACAGACATGAGTACCAACATAACGCCACAAAAAAATCAAAATTCGCGAAAATTCAAAAATTCGCGATACTTTGCGAAATTCGGGAAATAATATGTATTTATTCTAAATCTACTATTAATTAGTTTGCAGGGGCGCCAAGCGTGGGCGTGGTCGCATTTTTTCACAAATTATCAATGCTATAACGCTAAAATGTGTGAAGTTTAAACCATGTAACTCAATTTTTCGACTTTATGCCCAAAAATCTAATTCTGGACCATAGTGCAGTGGTTGTACGTACTAAATAGGTATTAAATGTTTCGATACTTCTACATTGCAGCCCTAATTACAATGTAACCCTAGACAAGAGCAAGTTATCGATAGGATGGGAGCGAGTGTAGAGTCGAGAGTCAAGTGGAAAAGTTGTCAAAAGCGGTTGTTACTAAATCTAAATTTCGTCGTCATAAGTCTATATAATTAAATGTTAAGCTATATTATTTGTTTAATTAAACCATATAAGCGGAGAACTTACCCTCGTCCTTGCAGTACTTCGATTAAATGTTGGTGACTACAAACAAAATTTTGTTCTTTTTAAAGATTTTCTATAAAAAACACATTTGGATTTAGAATTGACCCTTGAGCAGATCTGCTGCGTCGTTGTCGTTCTTTTGCCTAAATTGGCAGTATGATTTAAGCGCAGAATTAATGAAAAGAAATAACCGAAAAAGTATTGTCGAGACCAAAAAACGTTAAGAAAACGTATTACCTGTCAAGATTATTGGGAAATAATGACCCGGGAGAAGTTCTCTATTGGTTTTGGGCTCCAACAATTTTTCTTGAAGTAAAGTTATGCTAACGAATCGGCCGGATGCGGAAATATAGACCTTGAGGTCGCGTTTCCACTCTTCAATAATGCAATAATGCTCGCTCATTATTCCATCCTGGGCATTGCAACAAATGCTGCATGCATATACATTGCGCACAAGAACAATTCAGAGAACAGGGCTGGATACAAGCCCAGAAAGGCAAGGAGACAAAAGAGGGCCGAGGAAAGCCTCCCTGCTGGTTGCACAAGCAATCGGCGACAAACGCCTTGGAATGGCACGGTCTATTCTCTGACTAGAGCTTCAAATTACCGCAAGCCGATATTGACGACCCAGAGAAAGCAGCTAACGGCTCGATCGGCCATTTCAAATCCAGGCGTCATCGGTGCTGTCAATCCAATATAAAAATTGTCTTTAAGTAGCCTGGGAGGCGAGAAGAGGAAGTCAGCAGGATGGTAAAACCTAAGCCACCGCTATACGCCGCGCTGAGCCCTAGTGGTAAGTTTTTGGTGTGATGAATTTCGTCGGCAGTTATTTATGTAATATTTTTGTTAGGCTCGGCGATTGATAAAAAGTTTAAAAGTTTAAAATTTTACTGAATCGAAGTTGCCAGAAGCAGTAACGTAGTGTAAAGCATCGTTCGGCGATGAATTCCCTACTTTCCTCATTGACATACAGCTCTATCACGATGTTGTCGCAGAACTGTGGGACCTGCCGCTCCACATCATTGCAGTCTAGGGTGAAGCGATTGACCACGGCCCACTTGTCGGTGTTTAGGCCCGGGTTCTGCGACTCCTCACGTCCTCAGGAGGCCGAAGAACTCGATTAAGGGCTGGCAGGAGTGCGGCGGGCACATACCATAGACGGCTGACATGACCCATTGGGCGGTTTCCTCATCCTCGCAGACCACTAGCATGCTGGAGTCGAACGTCTGCGGATAGATACTCGTAAGGCCCACAGTATTATGTATGTATGTACAATCCCGGTTATAAGTAAGAACTATATATATACTTACTCATAATTTAGCATTAAGGGATAAAAATGTACAGATTCCTCTCACGCATACATAGAGATATAGGAGAGCATAAGTAAAAGGCGAAGAAGAAAAGCGCGGCATTCTGTGGCGAGTTCTTGGTTAGACGAGTCGAATAAAGGAAAATAAGAAGTTTAACCTACGCATCGGCGTCGGTTGGCGTTCACAATTAGGGCAACGGTGTCCACACCGTCCGCGTCCGAACTCTGGTCTGTTATCACCAGACCGTATCGCCGGTTCTCGGGCATTGTGTTCGCATACGGCGGCCAAGTATCCATCTTTCCCTCTTATTTTTGGGGGAATTGGTTCGAGTAAGAATACTCGCAGTGAACTGTGGTCCAGAAATCGATTTTTATACCCGTTTCTCGTAGAGTAAAAGGGTATACTAGATTCGTTGAAAAGTATGTAACAGGCAGAAGGAAGCGTTTCCGACCATATAAAGTATATATATTCTTGATCAGGATCAATACCCGAGTTGATCTGGCCATGTCTGTCTGTCCGTATGAACGTCGAGATCTCAGGAACTATAAAAGCTAGAAAGTGCACACTCCATATAGAGGCAGCGCAAGTTTGTTGACCCATGTTCTCACGCCCACCCTAAAGCCCACAAACCGCTCAAAACTGCCACGCCCACACTTTTAAACAAGAGAGAACGCTACAGTCGAGTTCCCCGACTATCTGATACCCGTTACTCAGATGGTGGAAGTGCGGGAAAGAGTTTTCAACGCTGACAGTTTTTGGCGGTTTGTGGGCGTTAGAGTGGGCTTGGCAAAAAGTTTTTTGCAAATCGATAGAAATTTACAAGACTAATACAAAAATGAAAAAATATCAAAACATTTTTCAAAAGTGTGGACGTGGCAGCTTTGGGCGGTTTGTGGGCGTAAGAGTGGGCGTGGCAAAAAGTTTTTTGGCAAATCGATAGAAATTTACAAGACCAATACAAAAATGAAAAAATATCAAAAAAATTTTAAAAGTGTGGGCGTGGCAGTTTTGGGCGGTTTGTGGGTGTTAGAGTGGGCGTGGCAAAATGAATCGACAAACTTGCGCTGCTTCTATGTCTTGGGAGTCTGTATGCTTAATCTCAACTTTCTAGATTTTGTAGTTCCTTAGATCTCGACGTTCATACGGACAGACAGACAGACGAACGGACAGACGGACATGGCCAGATCGACTCGGCTATTGTTCCTGATCAAGAATATATATACTTTATATTGTCGGAAATGCTACCTTCTGCCTGTTACATACTTTTCAACGAATCTAGTATACCCTTTTACTCTACGAGTAACGGTTATAAAAATGTGTTGATATTTTTCAAATTTTTATTAGTCTTGAAAATTTCCATCGATTTGCTTAAAATCGTTTGGCCACGCTCACCCTTACTCCCACAAATTTTAAAAAATGTTTTGATATTTTTCCAGTTTTGTATTGGTCTTGTAAATTTCTATCGATCTACAAAAAAACTTTTTGCCACGCCCACTCTAACGCCCACAAGACTCTCCTTCGCACTTCCACTAGATGAGTAACGGGTATCAGATAGTCGGGGAACTCGACTATAGCGTTCTCTCTTGTATTTTAAATGCAATTTTCTTCTTCATCCAAATCAATATTGTAAATATCCTCATCGTCTTCAGAATCGCACTGCAGATCGTAATACACGTAATTCCTCTTTTGAGAAATACTAGACAACAATAGATCCGAGAAATCTATAGCTCTATGAAATATATCAGCTGCGACAATTGAATGTGACAATCTATATTTCTTGTAAGCTATGTTGCATGCTTAAGAAGCCTATGTATCCTAGTAGAACCAAGCTCGAATTATCAATCTGGTAATTGTGAACCAATATTTTATGAATTTTTCCATATTTTGTTTTCAAAAGAGTCTATAATTTTTATGGGTATAACAGAAGTGACAAAAATTGAGTGATCTGAAAGCTGTTTGCCAGGTGTTTCGGTAGTAAACTTCTGCTTGTATATTGAATGACCCGATGAACCATCAAATCCATAGCTGCATATTAGTTTCAGAACTGATTTAAAACATCATAACATAAAACATCAGCCTGCATTTTAATAATTCTGTACGCAGTATGATCCAAAAGGTTTTGTAATGATACTTGGGCACAGGTTCTGTTAAGTTTATATTTACAGGACGGCATTGTAATTTAGATTCCATTACTAGACAATAATAGTTTGGATAAATGTTACTGTGGCTACTTGTATTCATAAATCTAGTGTTCATGTATTGCTGTTTTGTAAGAGAATTTTCTAGAAGGAAAGCCAAAACTTCATCGGGAGCAAGTAGAATGGGTTTTTGTATACCAAATTGCTTTCTCGATTCAGATGATTATTCGGGTGTTGTTATGGTTTTCTTAAGAATAAAAGCCGTTCCTTCCTGCTTTGTTTCTGTGCAGAGAGTGCTGCAGCATGTGCAAGAAGATCATCAGCATCACAAGCATCTCAATTATTTTCATCTGCAAGCTCAAATGCCAACTTCCTTTTTAATCTTGTGCCCGCATTTGTATAAGACGTCCCATTGCTGTGGTGTCTTGCTTTTAGACGCCAGCCAGACATAAATCGTTCAAGCATGTAGTTATTTGGAAAGATACTTACAAATGTAACTATTAAAATTACTTATTTTTTTTTGTCTATTTCCTTTAAGATCTTGGATTCCAAAGCATTTTTATTAATCTTGGTGTACAGGGTGGGCTATCTACTTGTGACCCGTGTGATTCGTAAATAAAATTGTTAAGGAAAAGACAATTTGTTAATTTTGCACAGGCATTTATTTTAGTTCAAGGAGATTAATATTATTAACATTTAAAATATTATTTGGATCATGTGCTCGCCTTTTTCCCTGATGACGAAATTGGCTCTTTGTTCGGCATTTTTCATCAATTTCTCAAGCGTAGCTTTAGGTATGGCCGCTATTTCACGTTCGATGTTCGCCTTGAGTTGAGTTAAAGTCCTTGGCTTGAGAGTTCAAAAATCCCCACAAATAAAAGTCGGGTGGCGTTAGATCGGGCCATCTTGTTGGAACCAGAAGTTATGCATTCGCTTTCTACGCACAATTGGCATCAAAAAATCGGTTATCATGGCTCGATATCGGTTGCCATTGACGGTAAGTGGCTTCGATTGATCGTTGGTGGAGTGTAGTTATCCATAGTTAATGACTACTTGAAATGAAGAATCAGATGTGGCATGACGTTGGTCGATTTGACAATGTATGTCAAAGTTATTAAGAGTTGTCGTGGGTCACATTTAGATGGCCCACCCTGTATATCCAGTCCAATACACATTGAATTTTTCGATTGTTTCTGCGCCATATTTCGAAAAGTTGCCTATATATTACCAAATAGTGAGAAAAGGGGGACAAATAGGGATGAGTTTTCGATTTGTGGCGAAAGACAACACTCACAAGTACAATCTGGACAAATTAGTTGCTTTCAGCATGGAACAGCTTATTAGTTATATTCCACGAAAAAACGGAGAACGCATGTTAGTATTCTAAAAAATAATACACATAATTTGGAAGATGACTTTTCATAATTAAGTTGAATTTTCTGGACCAATTTTACACGTGTGGCACAATATAAAGCAACTAAATATTTTATTTTATTTTATTTCTTTTCAGAAATCAGCTGTTCGCTAGCACAGTTTGAAAAGCTGTCAACAAGTTTTGGTGCCGCTTTTAAAGGTTTGAATTAAAATTTTTTATTAATGTATGATTTATTTACTTTAGAATTAAAATAGATATATTAACATCGAAAACTCGACTTTACGCCAAAAAAAAATCGATTTCTGGACCACAGTTCACTGCGAGTATTCTTACTCAAACCAATTCCCACACAAATAATGGCGTGCAAGTCGGAGCCGAGAACCAGCAGCAGCGCAGTGGAGCAAGTGGTGGAGTGCAAAAATAGGAAAATAGGAATTGCAGAAAGAGGGATACTTGGCCGCCGTATGCGAACACAATGCCCGAGAACCGGCGATACGGTCTGGTGATAACAAACCAGAGTTCGGACTCGGACGGTGTGGACACCGTTGCCCTAATTGTGAACGCCAACCGACGCCGATGCGTAGGTTAAACTTCTTATTTTCCTTTATTCGACTCGTCTAACCAAGAACTCGCCACAGAATGCCGCGCTTTTCTTTGCCTTTTACTTATGCTCTCCTATATCTCTATGTATGTGTGAGAGGAATCTGTACATTTTTATCCCTTAATGCTAAATTATGAGTAAGTCCAATATATAGTTCTTACTTATAACCGGGATTTTATCTGGCGCTGCTGTTTGCCACCATATGCTTCATACCTCAACCTTAGCTAACATGGTGCATACATGGTACATACATACTTTTTAATACTGTGGGCCTTACGAGTATCTATCCGCAGACGTTCGACTCCAGCATGCTAGTAGTCTGCGAGGATAAGGAAACAGCCCAATGGGTCATCTCAGCCGTCTATGGTATGTGCCCGCCGCACTCCTGCCAGCCCTTAATCGAGTTCTTCGGCCTCCTGAGGACGTGAGGAGTCGCAGAACCCGGGCCTAAACACCGACAAGTGGGCCGTGGTCAATCGCTTCACCCTAGACTGCAATGATGTGGAGCGGCAGGTCCCTCAGTTCTGCGACAACATCGTGATAGAGCTGTATGTCAATGAGGAAAGTGGGGAATTCATCGCCGAACGATGCTTTAAACTACGTTACTGCTTCTGGCAACTTCGATTCAGTTTTGATTGCTAGGACGTTTTTGGGTTTTCCAAATTATTTGTTAATATTTTTTGGCTATTTACTCGAAATAGTAAAATTTTATGAAGTTAGAAAATTAAACGTGAATAAAAGTTATTAAAAAAAAATATGGCGTCTTCGCGGCAACTGCATTTCTGACCGAGTAATTTCTCTGGCATTGATTAAGTTTCTTGCACATGTAAGAGATAGGAACTTCGTCACCTTCGTCATTTATCTGCATAAGCACGCCACCAACGCCGGTGTGACTGGCGTCGCAGTGGATATAATACGGCCGTTGAAAATATGGGGTACGTAACACTGGGACATTACAAAGCTGCTTTTTATACCCGTTACTCGTAGAGTAAAAGGGTATACTAGATTCGTTGAAAAGTATGTAACAGGCAAAAGGAAGCGTTTCCGACCATATAAAGTATATATATTCTTGATCAGGATCAATAGCCGAGTCGATCTGGCCATGTCCGTCTGTCCGTCCGTCTGTCCGTCTGTCCGTCCGTATGAACGTCGAGATCTCGGGAACAACAAAAGCTAGAAAGTTGAAATTAGGTATACAGACTCCAGGGACATAGACGCAGCGCAAGTTTGTCGATTCAGGTTGCCACGCCCACTCTAACGCCCACAAACTGCCCAAAACTGCCACGCCCACATTTTTGAAAAATGTTTTAATATTTTTTCATTTTTGTATTGGTCTTGTAAATTTCTATCGATTTGCAAAAAAACTTTTTGCCGCGCCCACTCTAACGCCCACAAAACGCCCAAAGCTGCCGCGCCCACACTTTTGAAAAATGTTTTGATATTTTTTCATTTTTGTATTAGTCTTGTAAATTTCCATCTATTTGCCAAAAAACTTTTGGCCACGCCCACTCTAACGCCCACAAACCGCCAAAAACTGTCCTTCGCACTTACACTAGCTGAGTAACGGGTATCAGATAGTCGGGGAACTCGACTATAGCGTTCTCTCTTGTTTAAATTCTCAAAAGCTTCGTTAGCTGCCTTGGACCAATTAAAACGCATCCGTTAAAGGTTCTGAGACAGAAGCATAATTTCGAATAAATTTCTGGTACCACCCAGTCATACCCAGGAATCGTCGCAATTGCTTAATAGACTTAGGAACAGGATAATCTACGATAGCGCTAATTTTATCCATATCCATTGTGATTGCGCCATTGCCTACAATATGGCCTAAGTAGCTGACCTCCTTTCTACAAAATTTGCTTTTGTGAACATTGATGGTTAATCCAGCTTTTCTTAGACAAGATGCTATTTCTTTCAGAACTAATACATGTCGTTCAAAGGTATCGGAAACGATAAAAAGGTCGTCTAGATATAAAGCTGTTTTATCACGCAAACCTGTCTCTAGTGGGCAACCGGCTTAGGATGCCATCTATGATGGGCATTGGATAAGCATCCTTGCGTGTCACTTGGTTCACCTTTCGGCTATCTATACATAATCGCACTTTTCCGAGTTGGCGGACCAATACGACAGGGGAAGACCACGCACTGGTCTACTCTTCAATAACCTCTAAAGCAAGCATGCGATCCAGTTCATCATACATAAGTTTTTCGATAGCTGGGGACACAGGATAGGTACGGAATCGTTAACGTCAATGGAGTGGAAAAGCATGGTCGTTTTCCCTATACCCTTTTCGGCAAAAGAAGGAAAGCATTAAACTACGGCGTCAAGTTGCTGTTTTTGTTCTTCAGTCAGAAAACGAACATCGTCTAGATCTACTGCTGAGAGATTACTTTCTGGACTAGGTTTCATTTTAGCATACGGTAATAGCTGATATTCTATCCAAAAATCGAACCCTAAATAAAGTGATTGCTTTAACGAAGGTACGATGTAAAAAGTAATATCCTTGGTCATATTGTTGTACTGAATTTCTGTGTGAATCTTGCCCACGGTGTTTTGGGATTTTCCATCGGCAGTATGAACAATACTTTGAACAGGTTTATAAGGACACTTTTCTATCAGTATTTCTTCGTCTAGTTTTCCACATATACAACTAAAAGAGGCACCAGTATCCATTAATCCAGATACTGATCGGCCAAGAACTTTTACGTCTGCGTATGGTCGTACATCAGAGGCAATAATTGCTGATAACAAAAACCGTTTTTCGATTTTTATCTGATCAAAAGGCTGTCTCTGATGTTTATTGAGAGATTCGCCGGGTGGACCTAATTTGGTTAAAGGATAGTCTGGTTGTTGAGACAAATCAGGGAGAGGGTACAGAGCAGCTATATGTTATTGGCGGCTTTCGTCACCACTTGTTTGTGTGCCCCTTTCAAAGGTGCACGGCCTCGGTAGTTTTTTGAACGACAATGAGGGCATGAAGGAAGGTAGGTGTCTGTTTTGCCACGCCCATAGCAGAACACACGACGTTCTAAAAACGTTCTTCGGAAATTTCAACTGTGTCTGAATCCGACTCCACTTCGGTCTCAAGAATTGCCTCCTGCACAAACCTATCAGGAGCAGGAAGAGGTTTTCGCAATCCTGGCTTGACAGTAAGCACGAACGTTTCCCTTTTGCGAATAATCTTCTTTAGCTAAGAAATGCTACTGATCTCTTTGTATAAAAAAGCTCATGTTGAATTTCTGGAGTACACTTTGGTGGTAACGCCAATACCAATCGCTAGCAACACCTTCAAATGAAGTGTTGACATGGCTAGTTAGAAACATAAAACAAGAGAGAACGCTATAGTCGAGTTCCCCGACTATCTGATACCCGTTACTCAGCTAGTGTAGTGCGAGGCCAGTTTTGGCGGTTTGTGGGCGTTATGTGACGACAGACGGACAGACGGACGGACAGACGGACAGACGGACGGACATGCCAGATCGACTCGGCTATGATCCTGATTAAGAATATATACTTATATGGTCGAACATTCCTTCTGCTGTTACATACTTTCAACGAATCTAGTATACCCTTTACTCTACGAGTACGGTATAATTACCTTCTAATGTCTGTTTGTAAGAGCTTCGACCCTAGTAAGAAAATAGATAAGAATTAGTTTTATCCGGGGTAGAGTGTAGTTTATTCACCCACAATTCTAGATCCAACCTGAAAAGGAAACAGGAAATATAAAAATGGTAACCTGTGTCACACTCCAATTAAAACTCAAACTGGTGGCATCCTTATAAGTCCCATATGTACACATTCGGTGTTGGAAAATATAAGAAGGGAATGCCATGAGAGAGTCGAGAGAGAACCAACAATAGAAGCGGACGTGATTGCAACGAGCGGCAAAAACATTAACATCGATTAAAACTTATTTGATTAATTAATTAAAGTATACCTAATACTATAACGTTTCGATTCATTCACATAGTTAGTCGCGCTACCCAATCGCTTAATTCCTGACAAAACTAAAAGCTTACACACATAGGCATCGCGAATCATCTAATAAGAAAGATCCCTAGAAATAATATTACGGCTGAGTCACTTGCAGAACTATCATCAGATCACTCACCAGTTTTACTTGCTCTCAGGCATCGACCACATACAACTAAGCACACCTACAGGCTGACAGGCAACAGGACCAACTGGGTAAGGTACACGAAATACGTTTGTACTCACATGGTACCAACTCAAACAGTGTCTACCTATGAGGATATTGACCGCCTGATCGAATCGATGGAGGAAAATCTTGTTGCTGCAGCCAAGGCCTCTACCCCTCCAGATACACACAAAAAGACCTACAGGCTGACAGGCAACAGGACCAACTGGGTAAGTTACACGAAATACGTTTGTACTCACATGGTACCAACTCAAACAGTGTCTACCTATGAGGATATTGACCGCCTGATCGAATCGATGGAGGAAAATCTTGTTGCTGCAGCCAATGCCTCTACCCCTCCAGATACACACAAAATGACAAATCATACCAAGACAACTTGCGAAATCGAACAGCTAGTACTTGAAAAACGAAGACTAAGAAGAGAATGACAGAATCACAGATCCCCAAAGGCTAAGGAACAGCTAAAAATAGCAACACGTAGACTAACCAGGGCACTTAAGCTTGAGGAAGCAAACGCCCAGCATCTATATATCGAACAGCTATATACCCAGCAGCAAGAAGAACCCTTTGTGGAAAGCACACAAAAATATTCAGCCACCAGCAGAAACAGTCGTTCCACTGCGAGGCCCCTCAGGAAGCTGGATACGCAGCGAACAAGATAGAGCAAGTGCATTCGCTGATCACCAACCAAATACTGCTAGCAACTCATTTGTCCTACCTGTAGCAATTAAAATCCAGCCACCAATAAATCCAATAACATTTAGTCAACGTGAGATAGCATCTATAATAAAAGATCTTGAGCCCAAAAAATCACCTGGACACGACTTGGTGACACCAAAAATGATCATAGAACTCCCACCGTGTGCGGTTCTGACCTTATGCAATCTCTTTAACGCTATTACGAAACTTGGATACTATCCCCAAAGGTGGAAAAAGGGTGTCATAATGATGATTCCCAAACCAGGCAAAGACAAAACGCAACCCTCATCCTACAGACCAATCAGTCTCCTATCGTGTCTCTCGAAACTGTTTGAAAAGGCATTCTTAAAACACCTAGCTCCCTACTTAAGAATGCGAAACACAATACCATCCCATCAATTTGGTTTTCGCAAAAATCATGGAACGATCGAACAGGTCAATCGCATCACAAACGAAATTCGTACTGCTTTTGAGCACCGGGAATACTGCTCAGCAATATTCTTAGATGTCGCACAAGCACTTGACCGAGTCTGGCTGGAAGGACTAATGTACAAGATAACAAAACTGCTTCCGCAGAATACCTACAAAGTGT
Organism: Drosophila santomea; assembly: GCF_016746245.2. NCBI lineage: Eukaryota > Metazoa > Arthropoda > Insecta > Diptera > Drosophilidae > Drosophila > Drosophila santomea. Next base: position 375,227 of record NW_025318941.1, read on the forward strand.
TCGTTATCTTCAAAAGAGTGTTCAGGTGTAACAGTTCGACTTCACACGACCGCGTCATCAATGCTGGAGTTCCCCAAGGAAGTGTGCTGGGCCCCGTTCTTTACACTTTATATACAGCAGACATGCCTACAAACTATCAGCTCACAACCTCTACATTTGCTGACGATACCGCAATACTCAGCCGATCCAAATGCCCATCAAAGGCAACAGAAAAACTTGACTGTCATCTTAAAACAGTGAAAAGATGGTTTGCGGACTGGCGCATTAAGATAAACGAGACCAAAAGCAGACATGTAACATTCACACTGAATAGACAAACCTGCCCACCATGTACCCTAAACAATACACTCATCCCAAAATCAGACGTAGTAACATAACTATCAAAACATAACATAACTAACAAAAACCAATCAATGCAGAAAAAAATTGCCGAATTAGTGAAACCATTGCGCGAACTTCAAGAGAGATCTTTTCATCCGAGCGGTATCTCCTCTCCAATCGAAAACGCTCGAAACGCAAACGAAATTATAGAGTGTAGTGTATGCCTAACACGTCTCAACAAGTCCTTTCGCGATCGATTGCGTCACAAGCTAAGGTTGCTACGTCACAGCAACACGATAATGTTGCTACGTCTCGGCAACACGCTAATGTTATCACGTCACAGCAACACGATAATATTGCTACGTCTCAGCAACATTACAATATCGTTACGTCACAGCAACACGATAATGTTGCTACGTCTCGGCAGCACGTTAATGTTATCACGTCACAGCAACACGATAATGTCGCTGTCTTTCCGCAACATTCGATCTTTCCGCAACACGTTCATTTCTCAATGACACCGCAAAACCACGTTAATTCGCAAACGTATACTTATTCGTCACAGCCAAATTAATTCTCCGATTCCCCACGCTCATTTGGGACACTGTAACGCGACAAAGGCGCCGTTCGGCACATATTTACAGCCACACTATGATTTATATCATACAATACACATTCGTAACATCGTCAAAAAATAACTTGTAACGACCTGTTAAGAGATATTCTTGCCTATTCAGCGCATAACGAAATAAAGCATAATCACTTTAATATGTCTAGCAAACGTGATCCCAACGCTCAAAAACAAAATATACAAGCGTTTCCAAAAAATGTTAGTATGCCAAGCCCATTAGCTTGGGCGTTACCGAAAGGTGCTGGTGAGCAACGTTTGGCAGTAGTAGTGTATAAGCATTGTTTTTTATACTTCACAGAATATGAGACCTTTTTCTTTATAATGACAATTTAAGTGTGGTATGCCAAAAAACAGTTTCTATTGTTATTGCAGCACATATGGGTTTTTTATTTAAGGCATTTGGTGTTGCATTTACCACTTTATTGATCGGTGGCAAATTTTGTAGAGCTCCATTAGCATACCTGCCAAATCTACTTCACCCACGTATAAAGCAGCAATAACTGGCCTTGAAATATCAATGTAAGCTTATTTTTTTTGGCTCCAACGTTTGCATATTCCAACAGGCTGATAACCTGCATATATTAGTTAAACAGGCGTATTATCAAACCGTTTTGCACACACAAGATAATGGTTAATTTCGCATTTCATATCAAAAGAACCAGTCCCGCGCTGTTTTAATTCCGCATCTGAGAACAGTTGGCAATTTCTTAATAACGGTACCTGTTGCAAAGATTCATATTTTCTTTAACAAAATCAGAAGGCTTACTGACGTAAGGATCAATTTTATCAAAGCAATTGTCAACAACATCGCAAAAGTCAGGCTCGCAACCTTCAATCACTGTATTTTCCAGAAGGACAACCTCGATACTTTCTCCCTTTCAATAATTCCATCTAAACTCCTCTCCAGTACCATAGAAACAGAATAATAAACATTTCTTCTACTGCTTAAGCATATCGCTGTCATTCAAGATTTACTCAATCGAGGAAGAAAAATAATTGTTTATCCCCAACTCTGAACTTGCGAACTCAGCTTCCATTGAGATGATTGAGCTTTGGTTTCCACTTCATAACCATAAACCCACGATTCGTTACCACGACGCCACAGTCAACATTCGGAATGCATCCGCCCACTTAATTTTGTTTTTTACACAAAATTGGACACAGGTTCTTTGACCCATTTTTTTGAATAGGTAATAATCGAAGACGATCCAAAACACGTGCATGCAAATCAGCTGTCAACAATTAAGTGTACATTCAAAATGGCCCAGCTTGTCGGCATAAGTGACAGACATGAGTACCAACATAACGCCACAAAAAAATCAAAATTCGCGAAAATTCAAAAATTCGCGATACTTTGCGAAACTTGGGAAATAATATGTATTTATTCTAAATCTACTATTAATTAGTTTGCAGGGGCGCCTAGCGTGGGCGTGGTCGCATTTTTTTTCACAAATTATCAATGCTATAACAATAAAATGTGTGAAGTTTAAACCATGTAACTCAATTTTTCGACTTTATGCCCAAAAATCTAATTCTGGACCATAGTGCAGTGGTTGTACGTACTAAATAGGTATTAAATGTTTCGATACTTCTACATTGCAGCCCTAATTACAATGTAACCCTAGACAAGAGCAAGTTATCGATAGGATGGGAGCGAGTGTAGAGTCGAGAGTCAAGTGGAAAAGTTGTCAAAAGCGGATGTTACTAAATCTAAATTTCGTCGTCATAAGTCTATATAATTAAATGTTAAGCTATATTATTTGTTTAATTAAACCATATAAGCGGAGAACTTACCCTCCGAGTGTAGAGTCGAGAGTCAAGTGGAAAAGTTGTCAAAAGCGGTTGTTACTAAATCTAAATTTCGTCGTCATAAGTCTATATAATTAAATGTTAAGCTATATTATTTGTTTAATTAAACCATATAAGCGGAGAACTTACCCTCATCCTTGCAGTACTTCGATTAAATGCTGGTGACTACAAACATAATTTTGTTCTTGTTAAAGATTTTCTATAAAAAACACATTTGGATTTAGAATTGACCCTTGACCAGATCTGCTGCGTCGTTGTCGTTCTTTTGCCTAAATTGGCAGTATGATTTAAGCGCAGAATTAATGAAAAGAAATAACCGAAAAAGTATTGTCGAGACCAAAAAACGTTAAGAAAACGTATTACCCGTCAAGATTATTGGGAAATAATGACCCGGGAGAAGTTCTCTACTGGTTTTGGGCTCCAACAATTTTTCTTGAAGTTAAAGTTATGCTAACGAATCGGCCGGATGCGGAAATATAGACCTTGAGGTCGCGTTTCCACTCTTCAATAATGCAATAATGCTCGCTCATGATTCCATCCTGGACATTGCAACAAATGCCGCATGCATATACATTGCGCACAAGAACAATTCAGAGAACGGGGCTGGTTACAAGCCCAGAAAGGCAAGGAGACAACAGAGGGCCGAGGAAAGCCTCCCTGCTGGTTGCACAAGCAATCGGCGACAAACGCCTTGGAATGGCACGGTCTATTCTCTGACTACAGCTTCAAATTACCGCAAGCCGATATTGACGACCCAGAGAAAGCAGCTAACGGCTCGATCGGCCATTTCAAATCCAGGCGTCATCGGTGCTGTCAATCCAATATAAAAATTGTCTTTAAGTAGCCTGGGAGGCGAGAAGAGGAAGTCAGCAGGATGGTAAAACCTAAGCCACCGCTATACGCCGCGCTGAGCCCTAGTGGTAAGTTTTTGGTGTGATGAATTTCGTCGGCAGTTATTTATATAATATTTTTGTTAGGCTCGGCGATTGATAAAAAGTTTAAAAGTTAAAAATTTTACTGAATCGAAGTTGCCAGAAGCAGTAACGTAGTGTAAAGCATCGTTCGGCGATGAATTCCCTACTTTCCTCATTGACATACAGCTCTATCACGATGTTGTCGCAGAACTGAGGGACCTGCCGCTCCACATCATTGCAGTCTAGGGTGGAGCGATTGACCACGGCCCACTTGTCGGTGTTTAGGCCCGGGTTCTGCGACTCCTCACGTCCTCAGGAGGCCGAAGAACTCGATTAAGGGCTGGCAGGAGTGCGGCGGGCACATACCATAGACGGCTGACATGACCCATTGGGCGGTTTCCTCATCCTCGCAGACCACTAGCATGCTGGAGTCGAACGTCTGCGGATAGATACTCGTAAGGCCAACAGTATGTATAGATTTTGTAGTTCCTGAGATCTCGACGTTCATACGGACAGACAGACAGACGGACATGGCCAGATCGACTCGGCTATTGATCCTGATCATGAATATATATACTTTATATTGTCGGAAACGCTTCCTTCTGCCTGTTACATACTTTTCAACGAATCTAGTATACCCTTTTACTCTACGAGTAACGGCCACAAACCATCAAAATCTGTCAGTGTTGCAGACTCTCCTTCGCACTTCCACTAGCTGAGTAACGGGTATCAGATAGTCGGGGAACTCGACTATAGCGTTCTCTCTTGTATTTTAAATGCAATTTTCTTCTTCATCCAAATCGATATTGTAAATATCCTCATCGTCATCAGAATCGCACTGCAGATCGTACTACACGTACGAGAAATACTAGACAATAATGGATCCGAGAAATCTATAGCTCTATGAAATATATCAGTTGCGACAATTGAATGTGACAATCTATCTTTCTTGTAAGCTATGTTGCATGCTTGAGAAGCCTATGTATCCTAGTAGAACCACGCTCGAATTATTAATCTGGTAATTGTGAACCAATATTTTATGAATTATTACATATTTTGTTTTCAAAAGAGTCTATAATTTTTATGGGTAGAACAGAAGTGACAAAAATTGAGTGATCTGAAAGCTGTTTGCCAGGTGTTTCGGTAGTAAACTTCTGCTGTATATTGAATGACCCGTTGAACCATCAAATCCATAGGCATATTAGTTTCAGAACTGATTTAAACATGATATAAAACATCAGCCTGCATTTTAATAATTCTGTACGCAGTATGATCCAAAAGGTTTTTTAATGATACTTGGGCACAGGTTTCTGTTACGTTTATATTTACAGGACGGTATTGTAATTTAGATTCCATTACAAGACTATAATAGTTTGGATAAATGTTACTGTGGCGACTTGTATTCTTAAATCTAGTGTTCATGTATTGCCGTTTTGTAAGAGAATTTTCTAGAAGGAAAGCCAAAACTTCATCGGGAGCAAGTAGAATGGGTTTTTGTATACCAAATTGCTTTCTCGATTCAGATGATTATTCGGGTGTTGTTATGGTTTTCTTAAGAATAAAAGCCGTTCCTTCCTGCTTTGTTTCTGCGCAGAGAGTGCTGTAGCATGTGCAAGAAGATTTGCACCACAGTTATTTTCATCTGCAGGCTCAGATGCAAATTTCCTTTTTAATCTTGTGCCCGCATTTGTATAAGACGTCCATTGCTGTGGTGTCTTGCAGGTTTCATCGAGTGTAATTGATATTTTAGACGCCATCCAGACATAAATAGTTCAAGCATGTAGTTATATTTGGAAAGATACTTACAAATGTAACTATTAAAATTACTGATTTTTTGTTGTCTATTTCCTTAAAGATCTTGGATTCCAAAGCATTTTTATTAATCTTGGTGTACAGGGTGGGCCATCTACTTGTGACCCGTGTGATTCGTAAATAAAATTGTTAAGGAAAAGACCATTTGTTAATTTTGCACAGGCATTTATTTTAATTCAAGGAGGTTAATATTATTAACATTTAAAATATTATTTGGATCATGTGCTCGCCTTTTTCCCTGATGACGAAATTTGCTCTTTGTTCGGCATTTTTCATCACTTTCTCGAGCGTAGCTTAAGGTATGGCCGCTATTTCACGTTCGATGTTCGCCTTGAGTTGAGTTAAAGTCCTTGGCTTGATAGAGTTCAAAAATCCCCACAAATAAAAGTCGGGTGGCGTTAGATCGGGCCATCTTGTTGGAACCAGAAGTTATGCATTCGCTTTCTACGCACAATTGGCATCAAAAAATCGGTTATCATGGCTCGAAATCTGTTGCCATTGACAGTAAGTGGCTTCGATTGAACGTTGGTGGAGTGTAGTTATCCATAGTTAATGTCTACTTAAAATGAAGAATCAGATGTGGTATGACGTTGGTCGATTTGACAATGTATGTCAAAGTTATTAAGAGTTGTCGTGGGTCACATTTAGATGGCCCACCCTGTATATCCAGTCCAATACACATTGAATTTTTCGATTGTTTCTGCGCCATATTTCGAAAAGTTGCCTATATTACCAAATAGTGAGAAAAGGGGGACAAATAAGGATGAGTTTTCGATTTGTGGCTAAAGACAACACTCACAAGTACAATCTGGACAAATTAGTTGCTTTCAGCATGGAACAGCTTATTAGTTATATTCCACGAAAAAACGGAGAACGCATGTTAGTATTCTAAAAAATAATACACATAATTTGGAAGATGACTTTTCATAATTAAGTTGAATTTTCTGGACCAATTTTACACGTGTGGCACAATATAAAGCAACTAAATATTTTATTTTATTTTATTTCTTTTCAGAAATCAGCTGCTCGCTAGCACAGTTTCAAAAGCTGTCAACAAGTTTTGGTGCCGCTTTTAAAGGTTTGAATTAAAATTTTTTATTAATGTATGATTTATTTACTTTAGAATTAAAATAGATATATTAACATCGAAAACTCGACTTTACGCCAAAAAAAATCGATTTCTGGACCACAGTTCACTGCGAGTATTCTTACTCGAACCAATTCCCACACAAATAATGGCGTGCAAGTCGGAGCCGAGGACCAGCAGCAGCGCAGTGGAGCAAGTGGTGGAGTGCAAAAATAGGAAAATAGGAATTGCAGAAAGAGGGATACTTGGCCGCCGTATGCGAACACAATGCCCGAGAACCGGCGATACGGTCTGGTGATAACAAACCAGAGTTCGGACGCGGACGGTGTGGACACCGTTGCCGTAATTGTGAACGCCAACCGACGCCGATGCGTATGTTAAACTTCTTATTTTCCTTTATTCGACTCGTCTAACCAAGAACTCGCCACAGAATGCCGCGCTTTTCTTCTTGCCTTTTACTTATGCTCTCCTATATCTATTATGTGTGAGAGAATCTGTAATTTTATCCTTAATGCTAATTATGAGTAAGTCCAATATATAGTTCTTACTTATAACCGGGATTTTATCTGGCGCTGCTGTTTGCCACCATATGCTTCATACCTCAACCTTAGCTAACATGGTGCATACATGGTACATACATACTTTTTAATACTGTGGGCCTTACGAGTATCTATCCGCAGACGTTCGACTCCAGCATGCTAGTAGTCTGCGAGGATAAGGAAACAGCCCAATGGGTCATCTCAGCCGTCTATGGTATGTGCCCGCCGCACTCCTGCCAGCCCTTAATCGAGTTCTTCGGCCTCCTGAGGACGTGAGGAGTCGCAGAACCCGGGCCTAAACACCGACAAGTGGGCCGTGTTCAATCGCTCCACCCTAGACTGCAATGATGTGGAGCGGCAGGTCCCTCAGTTCTGCGACAACATCGTGATAGAGCTGTATGTCAATGAGGAAAGTGGGGAATTCATCGCCGAACGATGCTTTAAACTACGTTACTGCTTCTGGCAACTTCGATTCAGTTTTGATTGCTAGGACGTTTTTGGGTTTTCCAAATTATTTGTTAATATTTTTTGGCTATTTACTCGAAATAGTAAAATTTTATGAAGTTAGAAAATTAAACGTGAATAAAAGTTATTAAAAAAAAATATGGCGTCTTCGCGGCAACTGCATTTCTGACCGAGTAATTTCTCTGGCATTGATTAAGTTTCTTGCACATGTAAGAGATAGGAACTTCGTCACCTTCGTCATTTATCTGCATAAGCACGCCACCAACGCCGGTGTGACTGGCGTCGCAGTGGATATAATACGTAACACTGGGACATTACAAAACTGCTTCTTTTAATTCTCAAAAGCTTCGTTAGCTGCCTTGCCCCAATTAAAACGTAGTTTTTCTTTCAACGCATCCGTTTAAGGTGCTGAGACAGAAGCATAATTTCGAATAAATTTCTGGTACCACCCAGTCATACCCAGGAATCGTCGCAATTGCTTAATAGACTTAGGAACAGGATAATCTACGATAGCGCTAATTTTATCCATATCCATTGTGATTGCGCCATTGCCTACTATATGGCCTAAGTAGCTGACCTCCTTTCTACAAAATTTGCTTTTGTGAACATTGATGGTTAATCCAGCTTTTCTTAGACAAGATGCTATTTCTTTCAGAACTAATACATGTCGTTCAAAGGTATCGGAAACGATAAAAAGGTCGTCTAGATATAAAGCTGTTTTATCACGCAAACCTGTCTCTAGTGGGCAACCGGCTTAGGATGCCATCTATGATGGGCATTGGATAAGCATCCTTGCGTGTCACTTGGTTCACCTTTCGGCTATCTATACATAATCGCACTTTTCCGAGTTTGCGGACCAATACGACAGGGGAAGACCACGCACTGGTCTACTCTTCAATAACCCCTAAAGCAAGCATGTGATCCAGTTCATCATACATAAGTTTTTCGATAGCTGGGGACACAGGATAATGTCGCTGCTTGATAGGTACGGAATCGCCAACGTCAATGGAGTGGGAAAGCATGGTCGTTCTTCCTATACCCTTTTCGGCAACAGAAGGAAAGCATTAAACTACGGCGTCATGTTGCTGTTTTTGTTCTTCAGTCAGAAAACGAACATCGTCTAGATCTACTGCTGAGAGATTACTTTCTGGACTAGGTTTCATTTTATCCTATGGTAATAGCTGATATTCTGTCCAAAAATCGAACCCTAAATAAAGTGATTGCTTTAACGAAGGTACGATGTAAAAAGTAATATCCTTGGTCATATTATTGTACTGAATTTCTGTGCGAATCTTGCCCACGGTGTTTTGGGATTTTCCATCGGCAGTATGAACAATACTTTGAACAGGTTTATAAGGACACTTTTCTATCAGTATTTCTTCGGCTAGTTTTCCACCTATACAACTAAAAGAGGCACCAGTATCCATTAATCCAGATACCGATCGGCCAAGAATTTTTACGTTTGCGTATGGTCGTACATCAGAGGCAATAATTGCTGATAACAAAAACCGTATTTCGATTTTTATCTGATCAAAAAAATTTTTAATACGCTGTGCAGATCGCGAAGGCTGTCTCTGATGTTTATTGAGAGATTCGCCGGGTGGACCTAATTCGGTTAAAGGATAGTCTGGTTGTTGAGACAAATCAAGGAGAGAGGGTACAGAGCAGCTATTGGTTACTCCGTATTGGCGGCTTTCGCCACCACTTGTTTGTGTGCCCCTTTCAAAGGTGCACGGCCTCGGTAGTTTTTTGAGCGACAATGAGGGCATGAAGGAAGGTAGGTGTCTGTTTTGCCACGCCCATAGCAGAACACACGACGTTCGGCTAAGCAATCCTGATATCTGTGTCCGATTTGGCTACAATTCCAACAGGATAAGTTAATTGCGAAATTTCAACTGTGTCTGAATCCGACTCCACTTCGGTCTCAGGACATACCTCCTGCACAAACCTATGAGGAGCAGGAAGAGGTTTTCGCCATCCTGGCTTGACAGTAAGCATGAACGTTTCCCTTTTGCGAATAATCTTCCTTAGCTGAGAAATGCTACTGATCTCCTTAAATAAAAGCTCATGCTAAATTTCTGGCAATAAGTTTGACCTAATGGATTCTAACACTGATAATTCTGAGAATGGCTCAGATAACTTATCAGTTAATGGGATGATACTTTCGTAAAAGTCATCGAAGGACTCCCCTTCCTTTTGTTTACGACGATAAAGATCTGCTTTAATGCTAATCTGGACGTTTTCCTTAAATTGATGCGGCAAGGCTTTGCATAAGGATTGCCATTCAACTTGGGGTACACTTTGGTGGTAACGCCAATACCAATCGCTAACAACACCTTCAAATAAAGTGTTGACATGGCTAGTTAGAAGCATAAAATTACTTTCTAATGTCTGTTTGGTAAGAGCTTCGACCCTAGTAAGAAAATATATAAGAATGAGTTTTATCAGGGATAGAGTGTAGTTTATTCACCCACAATTCTAGATCCAACCTGAAAAGGAAACAGGAAATATAAAAATGGTAACCTGTGTCACACTCCAATTAAAACTCAACCTGGTGGCATCCTTATAAGTCAAATATGTACACATTCGGTGTTGGAAAATATAAGAAGGGAATGCCATGAGAGAGTCGAGAGAGAACCAACAATAGAAGCGGACGTGATTGCAACGAGCGGCAAAAACATTAACATCGATCAAAACTTATTTGATTAATTAATTAAAGTATACCTAACACTATAACGTTTCGATTCTTTCACATAGTTAGTCGCGCTACCCACTCGCTTAATTCCTGACAAAACTGAAAGCTTACACACATAGGCATCGCGAATCATATTTCTTGGTGCTTATGTGGGATAAGATAGTGCGCAATAAGTGAAAACGTGCGAAAAATGAGAGTATAAAAAAAGCAAAGAAACGAAGCAACGAACATGCCTCCGATTACGTAAGCAAGAAGACCTGCAACATAAATGCAGAGAAGCAGGACTCTCAACGTCAGGAAATCGTGAAGACTTATTGAAGAGACTAAATGCCCATAACAGTGACGACGAGTACGCGAGTGCAGGAAACCAATAAATGCAGAAAAAAATTGCCGAATTAGAGAAACCATTGCGCGAACTTCAAGAGAGATCTCAGCAACACGATAATGTCGCTGTCTTTCCGCAACATTCTGTAGTGGCGACTGAAGAGCCGCTAAATAAATTTTAGATAAACAATAAAAGATATAAACATTTTCTGCCTAGAAGTATGCACTAAATTATGTGATACTCTGAGCCTGGGAATAACGTCGATGCATTTCAGTAAAAGCTTTACGTAGTTTAAGCTGAGCTTTAATGCACATGCATTTTTACTTAGCTAGCTGCATTTCTGCCAGAACAGAGTTTTGGACACAAATACCAGATAGCTCATGGATGCGCCAGGGAAGATCTGGAAAGCTTTAGTCTGATTAGGAAATTTTATGCTGTAGCAGAGAAAAGTGCTAAACGATTCCATCCGTTTCCGTGCTAAATTCTATTCCTTTTGAGATCCGGTAGAGTGCAAATCGTTGCAGTTGCCGATAAGATATATAATAATCACATAGTGCCAGTGTCCACGCGGATTGTAAAAATCTGGTGGCGGAAAAAAAATTATTCGGCGAAAGCTTAACCAAACTCAAATGAGTAAAGATGCATAACCTTTTGTTGCCCAGGTCACGGAAAGAGTGTCCACGGAGGCAATCAGGCGGCGGACTGACAGCCAGTGCCATAGGGCGGTCTGGAAAACCCTTATATTTCATCGGGGCTCAACCAGCGAATCTAGCCCAGCAAGCCGAGTTTGCGTCCTGTCCCGAGGAGCACCCCGTGAGGGGGGATGATGGACTACTAAGGGAGCAGCAGCAGAAGCAGTAGGAGAATGATCGGCAAATAACCTCAAGTGCAGTTTAATTGGCCAACAGCGCGCATGCGCAATAGCCTACAGTGGCCAGCTTTGGCGTTTTATGGAACATTTAATGGAAATTAGCAGTGCCAAAAGTGACCCAATAATTTTGACCCCAGTTGACCCCAGCACCCATGTGGGATTAACCTAAAGAGATTCAGAAAAGTGAACCTAACCCCAAGGGGTAGTGTAGATCCGACCATCCGATGTCCGACTATAAATTTTCTTGTGCATTAAATCAAAACCATTAAATGGGTTTTAACCCAGTTCTGCCGAATTAAAATTTCTTGTCATTTTCCCCACAAATTGGTCATAACCTGTATCGAATAACCTAACTTTTACGACACTCATATGAAATGAATTTGATTCTGGTAATAGAAGCCATGAATAGTTGATGAAAAGCCCCTGAAAAATTAGAATACATTTATTTTTATAATTTAAGTAAAGTTAGTAAAAATCTAAGAAAATTTCTCTTGTTGCGAAGTGAAACGAATTGTGTAGACTCTTTTGTTTAAACTAATGCCTTAAAACCCAAAGTGGCCTGCCAAAGCCATACGATTTTCAGCACACCTTCGAGGGAGATCGATCTTTCGCCGATGGATAAGATGCGTGAGTTTATATAACCTTGTTTTTAAGTGCTAACCCAAAACTTAAGAGAAATTTATTAAATGGCAATGATATAAAAGAAGTTAAGAAACGAATTAGATGCCGCAAAAACCGAAATTTGCTATCGCTGTAATAAATTAAATATTTTTTTAAAATTTGTCGTGAATAAAAATGAAGTTTAATTGAATTTAATTAAAAGAAATTTCACAATGGAGTTAAACGAGAAGTTGTCTACCAATGACTTAAAGTAGATAATCGAAACTATTTCTTATTAATTTAATTCTTATCACAATTAACATTTATATCTAAATCCCCACATTTTTACTACATATTATTAAATCAGGCGATACATAAATATTCTTATAACTATCTAAGCTTATAATAAAACTACCTATATACGATGTTAGTCTTAATTACTTTATGTTTATTAAATTTAATGTTTAACGAAATCATGAGCAACTTAACATTTCCTTTACCGACTCTACTGATGACTCCACGGTCGTAAGGTTTCAAGGGATCATCGGAGCCATGCTCCTGCGGAAGATGATCATAGGTTGGGTGGGCCTCAAGCGAGCACAACAACATCCGTGTCCTCGCAAATGATAGTTTTCTCTCTGTCTTTTCCTCTATCTTTCGTCCTTTCTTCTAACTTTCATTTTCTAGAATTTATTTATTTTTTTTCTGGTTTCCTATTTTTTGTCGCAAGCACGCTCAATTCTTGTCTTTATTAATAGTGATGTGTAGTCCGTGTTCGAGATCTGGGTGAGCAAGACCACCACCCCCAAAGCCGAAGAGCTAGAGCCGGAATCTAAAGCGTGCCCCGCAGCTCAGATCCTCGAAAGCCTGCCTAACGCGAGGAGTTATAATTCCTTCTTGTATTGAGAACAGTGGCGCACTACGTTACACACTACAAATAGATCTTTCCGCAACACGTTCATTTCTCAATGACACCGCAAAACCACGTTAATTCGCAAACGTATACTTATTCGTCACAGCCAAATTAACTCTCCGATTCCCCACGCTCATTTGGGACACTGTAACGCAACAGCGGCACCGTTTGGCACATATTTACAGCCACACTATGATTTAAATCAATACAATCCATATAAAAATCCATATACCCCGATTCCGCCAAACTTCTTATACAACCGCGGCCCAACGGTATCTGAAAACATTAATAGTTCGTACGGAAATATAAGTGAAATGGTATCTCTTCTCCCGGAATTCAACCCATCATCCATCAAGTCCTTAGATTCGCAACACTTCATTAGACGCGTTGACTCCCTTCAAACCGCATATCGTTGGGATGATCGAAATCTAATATTTGCAGTTCAACAAAAGATGCTAGGTTCTGCTTGGTATTGGATAGACTCAACTGAAGAAGTCTTCCAAACATGACCACAGTTTAAGTCAAAGTTCCTCAACGATTTTCCATGTCTCAGTAATTCCGAATACGTTCACCTTAAAATGTCAAAAATTCGTCGAGATCTCAGAGAATCACCGCAAGACTATTTCTATAAAATGCTAGCTATTGGTAAAAAGGGTGAGTTAACCGATTCAGCAATATCAACACACATCATCAACGGGATTAATGATTACGATTTTAAAAGGAAGATATCTAATAATTATATATCTTGTAACGACCTGTTAAGAGATATTCTTGCCTATTCAGCGCATAACGAAATAAAGCATAATCACTTTAATATGTCTAGCAAACGTGATCCCAACGCTCAAAAACAAAATATACAAGCGTTTCCAAAAAATGTTAGTATGCCACGACCATTAGTTTGGGCGGTACCGAAAGGTGCTGGTGAGCATCGTTTGGCAGTAGTAGTGTATAAGCATTGTTTTTTATACTTCACAGAATATGAGACCTTTTTCTTTATAATGACAATTTAAGTGTGGTATGCCAAAAAACAGTTTCTATTGTTATTGCAGCACATATGGGTTTTTTATTTAAGGCATTTGGTGTTGCATTTTTGCACTGTCTGCAACGTCCCCTTTCTCCAAAAACCACCCAATGTTCATAATGTTATCATAACTGTAGGATTGATCCGAAATTTGTACTTATTTGTTTGAAGAAACACTGTTTGAATATACTACTGAGCTTTCTCTTTCTGCATTTGTTGGTCGACCTCTCTTTTTTTTTTTGCAAATGGAGTTTATGAGCAATTTCCGATTGAAATTTTATAAAGGGAATATGTTTTTGCTTTGGGTTTAAAAAATTCTGATGTACCACTTTATTGATCGGTGGCAAATTTTGTAGAGCTCCATTAGCATACCTGCCAAATCTACTTTACCCACGTATAAAGCAGCAATAACTGGCCTTGAAATATTAATGTAAGCTTTTTCTTTTTGGCTCCAACGTTTGCATATTCCAACAGGCTGATAACCTGCATATATTAGTTAAACAGGCGTATTATCAAACCGTTTTGCACACACAAGATAATGGTTAATTTCGCATTTCATATCAAAAGAACCAGTCCCGCGCTGTTTTAATTCCGCATCTGAGAGCAGTTGGCAATTTCTTATTAACGGAACCTGTTGCAAAGATTTCTATTTTCTTTAACGAAATCAGAAGGCTTACTGACGCAAGGATCAATTTTATCAAAGCAATTGTCAACAACATCGCAACAGTCAGGCTCACATCCTTCAATCACTGTATTTTCCAGAAGGGCAACCTCGATACTTTCTCCCTTTCAATAATTCCATCTAAACTCTTCTCCAGTACCATAGAAACAGAATTATTAACATTTCTTCTTTTGCTTAAGCATATCGCTGGATATGCTGTATCAAGATCACGTTATCAAAAAATTCTAACACTGAATCGACAATATCCTGGTGTTACGATTTCATTTCCGGTGGTAAGGTACGCCCAGGTGTCGTAATTGAATACTTGTATCATGTCTTCAAAGAGATTAAAGAGAATCTCAATAAAAACTGGGTATCTTACAATGTTACTAGGATTACGTTGTCCTTTCATGGGCTTCTTCAGTTTAGGGCACCTTTGTGCGGCAGCTTCCATTGAGATGATTGAGCTTTGGTTTCCACTTCATAACCATAAACCCACGATTCGTCACCACGACGCCACAGTCAACATTCGGAATGCATCCGCCCACTTAATTTTGTTTTTAACACAAAATTGGATACAGGTTTTTGACCCATTTTTTTTAATAGGTAATAATCGAAGACGATCCAAAACACGATCCAAAATTCAAAAATTCGCGATACTTTGCGAAATTCGGGAAATAATATGTATTTATTCTAAATCTACTATTAATTAGTTTGCAGGGGCGCCAAGCGTGGGCGTGGTCGCATTTTTTCACAAATAATGCTATAACAATAAAATGTGTGAAGTTTAAACCATGTAACTCAATTTTTCGACTTTATGCCCAAAAATCTAATTCTGGACCATAGTGCAGTGGTTGTACGTACTAAATAGGTATTAAATGTTTCGATACTTCTACATTGCAGCCCTAATTACAATGTAACCCTAGACAAGAGCAAGTTATCGATAGGAAGGGAGCGAGTCGAGAGTCAAGTGGAAAAGTTGTCAAAAGCGGTTGTTACTAAATCTAAATTTCGTCATAAGTCTATATAATTAAATGTTAAGCTATATTATTTGTTTAATTAAACCATATAAGCGGAGAACTTACCCTCGTCCTTGCAGTACTTCGATTAAATGTTGGTGACTACAAACAAAATTTTGTTCTTGTTAAAGATTTTCTATAAAAAACACATTTGGATTTAGAATTGACCCTTGACCAGATCTGCTGCGTCGTTGTCGTTCTTTTGCCTAAATTGGCAGTATGATTTAAGCGCATAATTAATGAAAAGAAATAACCGAAAAAGTATTGTCGAGACCAAAAAACGTTAAGAAAACGTATTACCTGTCAAGATTATTGGGAAATAATGACCCGGGAGAAGTTTTCTATTGGTTTTGGGCTCCAACAATTTTTCTTGAAGTTAAAGTTATGCTAACGAATCGGCCGGATGCGGAAATACAGACCTTGAGGGAGCGTTTCCATCCTGGACATTGCAACAAATGCCGCATGCATATACATTGTGCACAAGAACAATTCAGAGAACGGGGCTGGTTACAAGCCCAGAAAGGCAAGGAGACAACAGAGGGCCGAGGAAAGCCTCCCTGCTGGTTGCACAAGCAATCGGCGACAAACGCCTTGGAATGGCACGGTCTATTCTCTGACTAGAGCTTCAAATTACCGAAGCCGATATTGACGACCCAGAGAAAGCAGCTAACGGCTCGATCGGCCATTTCAAATCCAGGCGTCATCGGTGCTGTCAATCCAATATAAAAATTGTCTTTAAGTAGGCTGGGAGGCGAGAAGAGGAAGTCAGCAGGATGGTAAAACCTAAGCCATCGCTATACGCCGCGCTGAGCCCTAGTGGTAATTTTTGGTGTGATGAATTTCGTCGGCAGTTATTTATGTAATATTTTTGTTAGGCTCGGCGATTGATAAAAAGTTTAAAAGTTTAAATTTTACTGAATCGAAGTTGCCAGAAGCAGTAACGTAGTGTAAAGCATCGTTCGGCTATGAATTCCCCACTTTCCTTATTGACAAACAGTTCTATCACGATGTTTTCGCAGAACTGAGGGACCTGCCGCTCCACATCATTGCAGTCTAGGGTGGAGCGATTGACCACGGCCCACTTGTCGGTGTTTAGGCCCGGGTTCTGCGACTCCTCACGTCCTCAGGAGGCCGAAGAACTCGATTAAGGGCTGGCAGGAGTGCGGCGGGCACATACCATAGACGGCTGAATGACCCATTGGGCGGTTTCCTCATCCTCGCAGACCACTAGCATGCTGGAGTCGAACGTCTGCGGATAGATACTCGTAAGGCCAACAGTATGTATAGATTTTGTAGTTCCTGAGATCTCGACGTTAATACGGACAGACAGACAGACGGACATGGCCAGATCGACTCGGCTATTGATCCTGATCATGAATATATATACATTATATTGTCGGAAACGCTTCCTTCTGCCTGTTACATACTTTTCAACGAATCTAGTATACCCTTTTACTCTACGAGTAACGGGTATAAAAATGTGTTGATATTTTTCAAATTTTTGTTAGTCTTGAAAATTTCCATCGATTTGCTTAAAATCGTTTGGCCACGCTCACCCTTACTCCCACAAATTTTAAAAAATGTTTTGATATTTTTCCAGTTTTGTATTGGTCTTGTAAATTTTTATCGATCTACAAAAAAACTTTTTGCCACGCCCACTCTAACGCCCACAAACCATCAAAATCTGTCAGTGTTGAAGACTCTCCTTCGCACTTCCACTAGCTGAGTAACGGGTATCAGATAGTCGGGGAACTCGACTATAGCGTTCTCTCTTGTATTTTAAATGCAATTTTCTTCTTCATCCAAATCGATATTGTAAATATCCTCATCGTCATCAGAATCGCACTGCAGATCGTACTACACGTACGAGAAATACTAGACAATAATGGATCCGAGAAATCTATAGCTCTATGAAATATATCAGTTGCGACAATTGAATGTGACAATCTATCTTTCTTGTAAGCTATGTTACAAGCTTGAGAATCCTATGTATCCTAGTAGAACCAAGCTCGAATCATTAATCTGGTAATTGTGACCCAATATTTTATGAATTATTACATATTTTGTTTTCAAAAGAGTCTATAATTTTTATGGGTATAACAGAAGTGACAAAAATTGAGTGATCTGAAAGCTGTTTGCCAGGTGTTTCGGTAGTAAACTTCTGCTGGTATCAAATCCATAGCATATTAGTTTCAGAACTGTTTGAGAACTGATTTAAAACATCAGCCTGCATTTTAATAATTCTGTACGCAGTATGATCCAAAAGGTTTTTTAATGATACTTGGGCACAGGTTTCTGTTACGTTTATATTTACAGGACGGTATTGTAATTTAGATTCCATTACAAGACTATAATAGTTTGGATAAATGTTACTGTGGCGACTTGTATTCTTAAATCTAGTGTTCATGTATTGCCGTTTTGTAAGAGAATTTTCTAGAAGGAAAGCCAAAACTTCATCGGGAGCAAGTAGAATGGGTTTTTGTATACCAAATTGCTTTCTCGATTCAGATGATTATTCGGGTGTTGTTATGGTTTTCTTAAGAATAAAAGCCGTTCCTTCCTGCTTTGTTTCTGTGCAGAGAGTGCTGCAGCATGTGCAAGAAGATTTGCATCACAATTATTTTCATCTGCAAGCTCAAATGCCAACTTCCTTTTTAATCTTGTGCCCGCATTTGTATAAGACGTCCCACTGCTGTGGTGTCTTGCAGGTTTCATCGAGTGTAATTGATATTTTAGACGCCATACAGACATAAATCGTTCAAGCATGTAGTTATATTTGGAAAGATACTTATAAATGTAACTATTAAAATTACTGATTTTTTTTTGTCTATTTCCTTTAAGATCTTGGCCATCTACTTGTGACCCGTGTGATTCGAAATTAAAATTGTTAAGGAAAAGACAATTTGTTAATTTTGCACAGGCATTTATTTTAATTCAAGGAGATTAATATTATTAACATTTAAAATATTATTTGGATCATGTGCTCGCCTTTTTCCCTGATGACGAAATTGGCTCTTTGTTCGGCATTTTTCATCACTTTCTCGAGCGTAGGTATGGCCGCTATTTCACGTTCGATGTTCGCCTTGAGTTGAGTTAAAGTCCTTGGCTTGTTGATGTACACTTTAGAGTTCAAAAATCCCCACAAATAAATTTTTTATTAATGTATGATTTATTTGATTTAGAATTAAAATAGATATATTAACATCGAAAACTCGACTTTACGCCAAAAAAATCGATTTCTGGACCACAGTTCACTGCGAGTATTCTTACTCGAACCAATTCCCACACAAATAATGGCGTGCAGGTCGGAGCCGAGGACCAGCAGCAGCGCAGTGGAGCAAGTGGTGGCAAAAATAGGAAAATAGGAATTGCAGGAAGAGGGATACTTGGCCGCCGTATGCGAACACAATGCCCGACAACCGGCGATACGGTCTGGTGATAACAAACCAGAGTTCGGACGCGGACGGTGTGGACACCGTTGCCGTAATTGTGAACGCCAACCGACGCCGATGCGTAGGTTAAACTTCTTATTTTCCTTTATTCGACTCGTCTAACCAAGAACTCGTCACAGAATGCCGCGCTGAACTTCTTACTTATAACGGGGATTTCATCTGGCGCTGCTTTTTTGCAACCATAGGCTTCATACTTCAGCCTTAGCTAACATGGTGCATACATGGTACATACATATTTTTTAATACTGTGGGCCTTACGAGTATCTATCCGCAGACGTTCGACTCCAGCATGCTAGTGGTCTGCGAGGATGAGGAAACCGCCCAATGGGTCATGTCAGCCGTCTATGGTATGTGCCCGCCGCACTCCTGCCAGCCCTTAATCGAGTTCTTCGGCCTCCTGAGGACGTGAGGAGTCGCAGAACCCGGGCCTAAACACCGACAAGTGGGCCGTGTTCAATCGCTCCACCCTAGACTGCAATGATGTGGAGCGGCAGGTCCCTCAGTTCTGCGACAACATCGTGATAGAGCTGTATGTCAATGAGGAAAGTGGGGAATTCATCGCCGAACGATGCTTTAAACTACGTTACTGCTTCTGGCAACTTCGATTCAGTTTTGATTGCTAGGACGTTTTTGGGTTTTCCAAATTATTTGTTAATATTTTTTGGCTATTTACTCAAAATAGTAAAATTTTATGAAGTTAGAAAATTAAACGTGAATAAAAGTTATTAAAAAAAAAATATTTCTGACCGAGTAATTTCTCTGGCATTGATTAAGTTTCTTGCACATGTAAGAGAAAGGAACTTCGTCACCTTCGTCATTTATCTGCATAAGCACGCCACCAACGCCGGTGTGACTGGCGTCGCAGTGGATATAATACGGCCGTTGAAAATATGGGGTACGTAACACTGGGACATTACATAGCTGCTTTTTTTAATTCTCAAAAGCTTCGTTAGCTGCCTTGCCCCAATTAAAACGCAGTTTTTCTTTCAACGCATCCGTTAAAGGTGCTGAGACAGAAGCATAATTTCGAATAAATTTCTGGTACCACCCAGTCATACCCAGGAATCGTCGCAATTGCTTAATAGACTTAGGAACAGGATAATCTACGATAGCGCTAATTTTATCCATATCCATTGTGATTGCGCCATTGCCTACAATATGGCCTAAGTAGCTGACCTCCTTTCTACAAAATTTGATTTTGTGAACATTGATGGTTAATCCAGCTTTTCTTAGACAAGATGATATTTCTTTCAGAACTAATACATGTCGTTCAAAGGTATCGACTACGATCAAAAGGTCGTCTAGATATATAAATACTTCGTTTTTTAAAGTGCATGGAATTATTCGGCCCATTAATTTGGACATGGTTGAGAGCGCGTTGGTAAGACCAAATGGCATTACGGTGAAGTGGTAGAGAGGTCTACCTGGTACCGTAAAAGCTGTTTTATCACGCGAACTTGTCTCTAGTGGGCAACCGGCTTTGGCAACCGGCTTAGGATGCCATCTATGATGGGCATTGGATAAGCATCCTTGCGTGTCACTTGGTTCACCTTTCGGCTATCTATACATAATCGCACTTTTCCGAGTTGGCGGACCAATACGACAGGGGAAGACCACGCACTGGTATACTCTTCAATAACCTCTAAAGCAAGCATCCGATCCAGTTCATCATACATAAGTTTTTCGATAGCTGGGGACACAGGATAATGTCGCTGCTTGATAGGTACGGAATCGCCAACGTCAATGGAGTGGAAAAGCATGGTCGTTTTCCCTATACCCTTTTCGGCAAAAGAAGGAAAGCATTAAACTACGGCGTCAAGTTGCTGTTTTTGTTCTTCAGTCAGAAAACGAACATCGTCTAGATCTACTGCTGAGAGATTACTTTCTGGACTAGGTTTCATTTTAGCATATGGTAATAGCTGATATTCTGTCCAAAAATCGAACCCTAAATAAAGTGATTGCTTTAACGAAGGTACGATGTAAAAAGTAATATCCTTGGTCATATTGTTGTACTGAATTTCTGTGCGAATCTTGCCCACGGTGTTTTGGGATTTTCCATCGTCTAGTTTTCCACCTATATAACTAAAAGAGGCACCAGTATCCATTAATCCAGATACTGATCGGCCAAGAATTTTTACGTCTGCGTATGGTCGTACATCAGAGGCAATAATTGCTGATAACAAAAACCGTTTTTCGATTTTTATCTGATCAAAAAAATCTTTAATACGCTGTGCAGAAGGCTGTCTCTGATGTTTATTGAGAGATTCGCCGGGTGTACCTAATTCGGTTAAAGGATAGTCTGGTTGTTGAGACAAATCAGGGAGAGAAGGTACAGAGCAGCTATTGGTTACTCCGTATTGGCGGCTTTCGTCACCACTTGTTTGTGTGCCCCTTTCAAAGGTGCACGGCCTCGGTAGTTTTTTGAGCGACAATGAGGGCATGAAGGAAGGTAGGTGTCTGTTTTGCCACGCCCATAGCAGAACACACGACGTTCGGGTAAGCAATCCTGATATCTGTGTCCGATTTTGCTACAATTCCAGGAGGATAAGTTAATTGCGGAAATTTCAACTGTGTCTGAATCCGACTCCACTTCGGTCTCAAGAATTGCCTCCTGCACAAACCTATCAGGAGCAGGAAGAGGTTTTCGCAATCCTGGCTTGACAGTAAGCATGAACGTTTCCCTTTGCGAATAATGCTACTGATCTCCTTATATAAAAAAGCTCATGCTGAATTTCTGGGGTACACTTTGGTGGTAATGCCAATACCAATCGCTAGCAACACCTTTAAATAAAGTGTTGACATGGCTAGTTACATAAAAATAACATAAAATTACCTTCTAATGTCTGTTTGGTAAGAGCTTCGACCCTAGTAAGAAAATAGATAAGAATGAGTTTTATCCGGGGTAGAGTGTAGTTTATTCACCCACAATTCTAGATCCAACCTGAAAAGGAAACAGGAAATATAAAAATGGTAACCTGTGTCACACTCCAATTAAAACTCAAACTGGTGGCATCCTTATAAGTCCCATATTGTAGTAGGATAGATACCCTTTAGGCCCACAGTACCATGTATGTATCATGTAGTAGTTTAGGTTAACGTATGAAGCCCATGGTGGCAGAGAGAAGTATGCGATCATATCCCCGTTATAAGTAAGGACAATACTGTTGTCCCGCTCTTACTTATAAGTTAGCTTTAAGAGATAACAATGTACATACACCTAGCTCTCACGCATGAGAGAGCATAAGAAAAACGAAGAAGCAAAGCGCGGCATTCGGTCGCTGGTTCTTGAAGAATAAAGTCGCTAATAAAGAAGAACTGAACTAAGCAAATCGTCGCACCGGAGGTAGTTCGAGCGTTTACAACATCAGAAGTGGTCATTACTCACTATGCCTGACACCATATTAAATCAATTCTCGGTGCAACAACTAAAAAAATGGTTGGGAGCCCTTGGACGCCAAACTTCCGGCACTAAAGCGGAGTTGATAGGGCGTCTCCAAGCCATTTCTCCGGAAAAACGTGGCGATCCACCGTCAAACAACGGATCAGCAACGGAAGCAACGGATGGAGCTGCATCGCAGCTAGCACAACGAGAGCTGCAAGAGGGAGACACACCAGCGACCCCGTTAGACGCGCAATCGGCGGCGTCAGAGACCCTAGAAAGTCTGGATTTGGAGCAGTTATCGCTAGTGGATGCCGAAAAAGCCACCCTGCAGAAAATTCGTGACGAAATAGATGCAAACATGGCCGTGTTGCAGAGCATTTACACAGAAATCGACGAGGCGAACAAGAACAAGTCCGTTCATGCTGGGCAAGCCCATGACGTCATCGAAAATAACATTGAAAATGATGGCAATGTTAACATGTGCGCTAACAGCACCAATGTTAAAGCTAACAGCACCAAAGTGACCATCACTGCCGATAACATGATCGGGGGAGATACCAGTGTTGGAAAGGAGACCGCTAGCAGTGATGATCAACGCCAGAGTACAAATGTAAACAAACTCTTGGAATCGCCAGCAGCAGCGCTTGCCTTGGCAAAAGAGGTCACCATGGAGTACGACGGCAGCGTGTGTGTGCGTAATTGGGTCACACAGTTCCAGAACATCGGCAAGATCTACAATTTGGACGACGGCTGCTTGCATATGCTTCTAATTGCCAAGCTGAAAGGGAGTGCACAACGTTGGCTGCACGCAAACACCACGCGAATTCTGGAGTCAACCGATCAGCTGTGTAAGCAGTTAATTGTGTCATTTGGGGTCAAAATGTCCAAAGGAGAATTGAGGAGCGCATTCCAAAAGCGCGAATGGCGTTCAGAGGAGAAATTTGCGGCTTATTTCGAGGACAAGATGATGCTGGCCAACGATATCAACATCGATCTGGAGGAACTCCTGGAAAACATTATCGAAGGAATTCCGGCACCAGCGCTACGCAATCAGGCCCGCATACAGTGCTTTTCCGAACCGATGCAGGTTTTGAGAGCCTTCTCGGAAGTACGTCTGCCAAAGCACAAGCCGGATAATAGTTCGCCAAAACGCTTCTATGAAGGAGGCCCAGCTAAGAAGGATCTGCGTTGCGCCAACTGCAACTCAAAAGGACACTTCGCCAAGGAGTGCCTGAAGCCGAAGAGAGAGCCCGGATCCTGCTACGCTTGTGGAGCGTTCGGACACTTCGTCGGACAATGCCCGGAGCGCAAGAGCGCCAATATCAACAATTATGTAAGGCAGGTTAAGATTTTTTTTCACAGTAGCTATAAAACCCCACTAACTACAGAATGCCTCATAGACACCGGGAGCCCAATATCATTTGCAAAACTAAGCAGTATATCCAGTGAAGTCAATTTAGAGTCTGCTGCTGAAAACTATTTCGGGCTAAATAAAAGCCAACTAATAATACTCGGAAAAACCTTATGTTACATTACAAAAGAAAGAATAAAATGTTATTTTGATTTATACGTAGTTCCAGACGGGTCTATGAGTCATAATGTAATCCTTGGACGAAATTTTATGGAAGCTTGCCAGCTTAAACTGGATCCAGATACTTTGGGAAGGATTACGGTTAACTCATTAAATGAGGAAACAGTTAGTACCTTAGACAATGATACAGTTAGTAATACAGTTAGTGAGACAGTTAGTGATACAGTTAGTAATACAGTTAGTGAGACAGTTAGTGATACAGTTAGTAATACAGTTAGTGAGACAGTTAGTGATACAGTTAGTAATACAGTTAGTGAGACAGTTAGTGATACAGTTAGTGATACAGTTAGTAATACAGTTAGTGAAACAGTTAGTAAAACAGTTAGTGAAACAGATTATGGAACAGTTAGTATAGCAGATATCGAAACGAGTAGTAAAACAGTTAACCCTGCAGTTATTAAAACACTGAACGAAACAGTTATTCCTTTAGGCAGCGTTACAACGGATTCCGCACTTAGTCAGAAATTTTATAATACAGTTAGGCCCAGTTATGAAAAAGCAGTTAGAGAAATTTTTAGCATTGATTACCAAGAGGATGAGCAAATGAATTACATATGCGGCGCAGAAAATGACCGAGCCTTAAACTGTCAATTGAAAGAGATTATCAAAAGCAACTACTTAAATGTTAGAAAGCCTACCGAACCTCTAGTCAGATGTGAAATAAAACTATGTTTAGAAACGTCAAAACCATTTAGCTGCTCACCAAGAAGACTTGCCTACTCAGAAAAGGAGAAATTACAAAAATTGTTAGATGAATATATGAAAGAAGGGATTATACGACCTAGTGAATCCGAATATGCTTCGCCAATAGTTTTAGTTAAAAAGAAAACGGGAGACATACGACTATGCATAGACTTTAGAAAACTAAACAAGATATTAATCAAGGACAATTACCCGATACCGCTTATCGATGACCTCTTAGACAAACTAGTTAACAAGAAAATTTTTTCGAAACTTGATTTAAAAAACGGTTATTTTCATGTATTTGTTAATAAGGATTCGGTTAAATACACCTCATTTGTTACACCGTTAGGTCAATTCGAGTTTCTCAGGATGCCAATGGGGCTAAAAACTGCATCGGCAGTGTTTCAAAGATTTGTAAACAAAATTTTCGAGGATCTCATTAGGGACAACAAAGTAATTGTATACATGGACGACATCATGATCGCCAGCAAGGACACGGAGGAACACTTAAGAACCTTAAAGGAAGTGTTTCTCAGATTAGCTCAAAATAAATTAGAATTAAGAATGGATAAATGTGAGTTTCTTCAAACAAATATTAAGTATTTAGGATTCATTATAAACGGCGAAGGCATTAGGGCAGATGATAAAGGTATAGATGCCATACAACATTTTCCAATTCCAGACAAGATGCAATCCGTTCAAAGTTTCCTAGGTTTATGTTCATACTTTCGTAGATTCATAAAAGATTTTTCAACATTAGCGAAACCGTTATACGACCTCTTGAGAAAAGACGAGAAATTTAAATTTGGAGAAAAAGAAATGAGCTGTTTTTCTACGCTCAAGGAAAAGTTAGTGCAGGCGCCGGTTTTAGCCATTTATAATTTCAAAGACGAGATAGAGCTGCACTGTGATGCAAGCGCTCTTGGCTTCGGTGCCGTATTATGTCAAAAGAAAGAGGATGAAAAATTGCACCCCATATTTTATTTCTCAAAACGTACAACAGTCGCTGAGGCAAAATATCACAGTTTCGAACTGGAGACGATGGCAATTATTCACGCACTGAGACGATTTAGAATATACTTGTATGGAAAACGCTTTAAAATTATTACTGATTGTAATTCACTTACTTTAACACTGAATAAGATTGAACTTAATCCACGAATAGCTAGATGGGCGTTAGAGCTCCAGAACTACGACTATGAACTTATACATAGAGAAGGTAAAAGGATGCAGCATGTAGATGCTCTTAGTAGATGTACGAATATCATGATAGTAGAATCGAATACGTTTGAAGACAATTTAGTAATTTGCCAAGCCAAAGATCAAAAAATTCAAGAAATTAGAAAACTGTTAGAGGAAAATGAACATAAGTTATACGAAATGAGAAACGGAATAATTTATAGAAAATGTAACGACGGCAGACTATTATTTTATGTTCCCACAGACATGGAAGATCATATTCTATTTAAATATCACAATGAGATCGGACACATAGGTAGAGACAAAATGTTAGATATAATTTTGAAATCTTATTGGTTTCCCAATGCCAAAGACAAATGTTTAAGCCATATAGAAAATTGTTTAAAATGTGTTGCGTTCTCCCCTAAGACGGGTAAGGAGGGATTTCTGCACTGCATTCCAAAAGGTAGTCAACCGTTTGAACTAATACATATCGATCATTACGGCCCAGTCGACTCGGGTAGATCCAAAAAACATATTTTTGTTGTCATCGACGGTTTTACTAAGTTCGTACGTTTATACACTACAAAGACCACCAATACAAGAGAAGTCATAACAGCTTTAAAAGACTATTTTAGAGCATACAGCAAGCCTAGATGCATTATTTCAGACAGGGGAAGTTGTTTTACATCCAAGGAGTTTGATGATTTTATGTTAGAGTTTGATGTTAAGCATATGAAGATTGCGACTGGATCACCACAGGCGAACGGACAGGTTGAAAGAGTCAACAGAAGTTTAGGTCCAATGATAGCGAAACTGGTAGAACCAGAGAAAGGTATATATTGGGATACAGTAATAGATAAGGTGGAGCACGTTCTAAATAATACACAACACCGCAGTATCAAGCAAACTCCAAGCAAAGTTCTTTTTGGTTTAGAGCAGAGAGGAAAAATAGTAGACGAATTGAAAGAAAAACTAGAAGAATTAGATAACACTCCAGAAGATAGGGATTTAGAGAAGATTAGGAGCGAAGCAGAAAATAATCAAGGAAAAGCTCAAGAGTATAACAAAACACAATATGACAAGTCCGCCAGAAAACCTTCTGAATACAAAATAGGAGATTATGTAATGGTAAAAAATTTCGACAGCACAGCAGGTATTTCTAGAAAATTGATTCCAAAATGTAAAGGTCCATATATGATTTCCAAAATATTGAGAAATGACAGATTCTTATTAAAAGACGTAGAAGGTTTCCAGGTATCCCGTAACCCGTACCAAGGTGTCTGGAGCATTCAAAACATTAAACATTGGATAGGCAATAAGAAAAATAAACGAACACACAATTAAACACTGTTAACAAGGTCAACAAACATATATAGTACGTGCAATTACATAAATATTTAAGATACAAAATCATTATAACTACAAACAAAAAAAATGTAAACCATGATCAGGGGATCAGCTAGTCAGGACGGCCGAGTTGTAGTAGGATAGATACCCTTTAGGCCCACAGTACCATGTATGTATCATGTAGTAGTTTAGGTTAACGTATGAAGCCCATGGTGGCAGAGAGAAGTATGCGATCATATCCCCGTTATAAGTAAGGACAATACTGTTGTCCCGCTCTTACTTATAAGTTAGCTTTAAGAGATAACAATGTACATACACCTAGCTCTCACGCATGAGAGAGCATAAGAAAAACGAAGAAGCAAAGCGCGGCATTCGGTCGCTGGTTCTTGAAGAATAAAGTCGCTAATAAAGAAGAACTGAACTAAGCAAATCGTCGCACCGGAGGTAGTTCGAGCGTTTACAATATGTACACATTCGGTGTTGGAAAATATAAGAAGGGAATGCCATGAGAGAGTCGAGAGAGAACCAACAATAGAAGCGGACGTGATTGCAACGAGCGGCAAAAACATTAACATCGATCAAAACTTATGTAGGGATAATACAAATTAAGTTTATTATTTTGGGTATTGTTCACAAAGTTTGAAATTAATAATTATAAAAATGAAAAGAACTACGACTCTCGCACTAATGAACGCATTGACTGACTTCGTTAAAAATTCTGCAGCGACTGAATTACTTCAGAGACACAATGGGAGAGAGAGACTGTTGGCAATGCTGTTAGGATCTGGCTGATGAAATACTTGGCGGTTCTGGTGAAATAGGAAACAGTGTGTGCACTCCCAAACATCTAGGCTGCATGATAATGCCAACTTACTCCAATCCCACAATCGGCCATCCTGAATATTCATTCGCCCCTGAATGAACTCCATTTTTTTATATATTCGGCTGCAGTCGTTGTTACCGACCGTGGTTTAGTTTTTTTGTACTTTTATACGGACCGAAAAATTTTGGCCGAAGTTTCATTCCTGTTCCATACTGTGTTCTCTTAATGGCTACCAAATCACCTTCTTCATATTCATTTTCAATCTTTCTTTTCTCATTAAAGTTTTTCCTATTCTCTTGCTGCACTTTTTCTATGTTTTCCTGTGCTTTCTTTCGAATCTCTTCCCTCTCATCGTTCAATTCTTCTAGTTCTAAGTCATCTATTAGGTCTTTTATATCATTCAACTTAAGTCTCATATTCAATCCTGTCAAAATTCTAAATGGACTATACTTAGTGGTTCGAGGTGGAGTATTGTTTATGATTTGTTGAACTCTGTCTACGTGGCGATACCAATTTACTGGGTTTTCTTGACACATTTTGCCGAGCATCGGGATGACAATTTTGTGTATTCGTTCGACTTGTCCATTGCCTCTGGGCATACCTGTCGCAATGTGGAGTAGTTGAATGCTTTCGCGATTGCAATATTCAGTAAAGGATCCTGAAGTGAATGCGGTTCCTCTGTCCGTAACTATTCTGCGAGGGTTCCCAAAAACTGCTGCTTGCTTCTCGAGTTTTCCTATAACCTCATCTGTTCCTGTTGACCGATAGTAATCCCTCCTTTTTTCCGCGCTTAGAGTCAATGATCAGGCACTCTACACATGCTCTAACCACTCTTTCTACTTTAGGCAGAATTCCTGGAATGTAATAGGACTTCTCCAAAATGTCTCTGGTTTTTTTAATTCCGAAGTGACCCTCTTTGTGTGCTGTAGCAATGATTTCATCTACCATCGAGTCGGGAACAACTATCAGTTCATTTACTGGATCCTTGCAAAGGATATTATTTTTTATATAAAAATCTTCGTGCTCCTTATTACTTGCCAATATAACTTTGACGGCTTTTATCCAGTTGTCCCTGTTCTGTGCTTCGATCAAGCGTGATTTTGTGGAATCCGCTATAAGAAAGCACGACAAACGGCTGAGTGCATCTACGTGTCTCATCTTCGTTCCGGCTCGGTGCTCCACTTTATACTCGAATTCCTGCAATGACATTGCCCATCTTGCAACTCTAGGAGGCAGATCGTCTTTTTTGATGGTCATTGCAAAAGCGTTGCAGTCTGTGACCACTGTGAACGGCTTTCCCAACAAGTACACTCTCCATTTTTTCAACGCATTCACAATGGCTAAAACCTCGAGCTCATAGGAACTGTATTTCTCCTCACAATTGTTTGTTTTGCGGCTCATAAATTCAATCGGGTGAAATTGCTGATCATCTGGGTCCTTCTGCATCAGAACGCCGCCAAAGCCATATTTACTCGCATCTGTGTGTACTTCTGTAACAGCTAAAGGGTCAAATAGTTTCAGTACTGGTGCTGATACCAATAGTTGTTTTAAGTGGTTGAAGGAAGCGATACCCAACTCAGTCATCACGAGGTTCCTATCGTTCTTCTGATTGTCTTCCTTTCGAAGCATGTCACTCAAAGGCTTTGCTGCCAAGGCATAGTCTTTGATAAAGCGTCGCATGTATGACGTTAAACCCAAGTACCTCTGCAAAGCTTGCCTGCTTTGAGGGATTGGAAAGTTAACAACAGCTTTGATTTTCTCGTCAGTTGGGGATATGGTTCCATTCTCAATCGTAAAGCCTAAGAAGTTAATTCTGCTTTTCAAAATCTGTGCTTTCTCCCACTTAATTCGCAAACCTGCCTTCGACGCTGCGCTCAATACGATTTCCAAAGCCTTGATTCCATCGTTCTCGTCCTTGCTTGGTACGATTATATCGTCCATGTATACTACGATTGTCTGATTTTGAATGAGTTCTCGCAAGACTGCTGAAACATAACGACAAAACACAGCCGGGGAATTTGAGATGCCAAATGGAACATGCGTAAATTCATACTGTCCGTTGTGAGTCACGAATGCTGTGAACTTCCTTGAATCTTCGTCGATCGGCACGTGGAAAAATCCGTTCATCAAGTCGAGAGGGGTAAAGATTTTCGACCCCTGCAATCTATCCAGAACATCGTCTATCAGGCTCATCGGAAAGTTGTCCTTCTTGATTTTCTGGTTAAGTTTCCGATAGTCACAACAAAATCTCTTCGATCCATCCTTTTTTGAGACTAGTACCACAGGCGATGCATACTCTGAGCAACTTGGTACGATAATTCCCTCTGAAAGCCAGTCTTGCACTTGCTTGTCTATGAAACATTTGTTCTCGTACGAAGTTCGTCGTGGTCGCTGATAAACGGGTACATCGTCTTCCAATATGATCTTCATATTAACTGGAGACGCCAATGACTTTACTGGTTTATAGTCTTTAACTAGATTTTCTACCTTTAGCTTCTGACTCTTTTCCAGGTGAGATAGATCGATTTTGTTGAGCACGGAGGACTCATCGATGATCTCAGTGACACGCATTCCTTTGAATGCCGTAGCGAAATCCTTTTCTTTTTCTT
Source organism: Drosophila santomea (assembly GCF_016746245.2). Classification (NCBI taxonomy): domain Eukaryota; kingdom Metazoa; phylum Arthropoda; class Insecta; order Diptera; family Drosophilidae; genus Drosophila; species Drosophila santomea. The sequence goes on from NW_025318941.1 coordinate 405,980, forward strand.
TAAATAAGACCCCCTTCGAACTGAACACGACATCGATACATTGGAGCACATCATTTCCAATAATGGCTGCGTACTCCAATTCATTCTGTTTTACTACGTGAAAAGTTGAGGTAAAGCATACGCCATCCGCCTGAAGGTTAATATCAAAGCATCCTATTGTCCTTAGCTCACCTTTGCCAATGCCTCTCAGATGTTTAAATACAGGCTTCAGCCTTAAATCTTCATAGCTTCTGAAAATATCCTCCCTCATCAAGCACAAGTCGCATCCCGAATCGATCATCGCTACGAATGTCAAACCATTTGCTACTATCATTTTATATATTGACCCTTTTTCAACATTGACTTCCAGGACATTCGCTTTCTCATTCTTGACGACAACATTATTTTTCTTTTCCGCGCAGTTCTTCGATATGTGCCCTTTCTGGTTGCAATGAAAGCAAACTATGTCGCCTTTACAATCTCTGGCAATGTGGCCTTCACTGTTGCACTTAAAGCATTTTCTCTGGCCATTACTCTGTCCTTGTTTCGCTGCCACCTCTTTTTTAACAATTTCCTTATTAATTCCTTTTCCCTTTATCTTTTCGTAAATAGAAATTTCGTCCTTTAGCTCTCTGATAGTTTTTGCGCGATACAGCCCAGCCTTATTTATCCTGCCATCCGGTATGCCTTCTACAACATACGAAACTAAGCTCTCCTCATCAAGACTTATCGATTTGCTGATCTCCATCATGCTGTACAAAAACTCAATGCATGTCTCTTTTGGTTGTTTTTGCCTTTGCCGCAGAAGCTTATGAATCTCAGCCGAGCATAATTTTTTGCCGAACTCATCTTTTAACGCGCGCTGTAACTCGACCCACCCTCTAATTCGGTTTGTGCTTTTGATATAAAGCTTGGCGGCTCCGGTCAAAAGTTGTTTAGCATAGATAAATCTTTGCAAATTGTCCCAGCCTACGGTTACTGCAACGTCTTCGAACTCAGACAACCAATGATTGACGTCTTCGTGGTCTGAGCCAGAAAATGATGAAATGCTGTCTTGGACATCGCGTAGAGTAAATCTCGAGCCTACGTGGTGACTAACATCTTGATAATTAGATGAACCCGAAACACTTACTGCATCCTCATCCTCACCGCCCGCATCAATGCCATAGTGTTCAAATAATCTGTCCTGCAAAGCGCTCTTTCGCCCATTGGTATCCAAACCCAATTCCGTTAATTTTGCTTTTAAAAAAGGCACGGTCAATTCGAGAATTTGTCTAGCATCCATGTTAGTGCGTGAGCCGTTTACAAATGAATTTAAATGTTAAACAATGAATTCAAAAATATTAAACAATGATAAACAAATTTTAAAACCAATTTGTTAAATGCGCAGCCTCTCGCTCACCCAACCAGTTGTTACGGCTCTCTTCCGCCGCACTTCTCGTCTCTTCAATGTCGTCGTATTTAAGTTCTTCTGCGTTGCGAAATTCGTCTTCGCCGTAACCTCGCTCCGTTTGCGTTACGGATCACGTCGTCGTTTGCTCTTACGTCGCCGTCGCTGCTCCTGCTCTTCGTTATTTCGTCGTTTTGTTCAAAAATATGTACTCATATACTCGTCGCTGTGCAAAACTAGTTGTTGCAATATTGCCAGCTCCAAGTCTTGCCTCTATTTGCGTCTCTGCTGCTGTTTTTACTTCTTCGTCGTTCCCGTCGATATGCACGTATTTTGTTGCACGCTTGTCCTACTCACGCCGTCGATGCTTCTCTTGTTTTTGCGTCGTATGATCTCCTCTACTCGTTTACTGTTTCCTTCTTTATTTGGTTTGTCGTTGTCGTTGTCGTTGTCCTCTCGTTGTCGTTATCCTGTCGTTGTCGTTATCCTCTCTTTGTCGTTGCTACGAAATTCGTCGTTTCTTACGCCAGCTCTATCCGCTCTTCAATACGGAATTTCACCACGAAAAATTCTTGTTTCGACACGTCTTCAAAATGCCCAAGAACTTTCATGTGCACGTCGAAAGACTTTCTACTAGTCTTACCGTTGCTCTTGCGTCGTCGTTGCAACCGTCGCTTAGATATTCTTTCAAAGGGTCTCTTCTTTGTCGAGAAAAGATCCAGAATTTGCTCCAGTTTTGCTTCGTCGAATTGTCGCACGCCAGTTTCTCTTCTCCTTCGTTCTCTCAAATTCGTTAGTGTTAATGCACTTTTATTAATTTTTTTCTTTGAACGATCCCGGTTGAGCCCCCAATAATTTGTAGGGATAATACAAATTAAGTTTATTATTTTGGGTATTGTTCACAAAGTTTGAAATTAATAATTATAAAAATGAAAAGAACTACGACTCTCGCACTAATGAACGCATTGACTGACTTCGTTAAAAATTCTGCAGCGACTGAATTACTTCAGAGACACAATGGGAGAGAGAGACTGTTGGCAATGCTGTTAGGATCTGGCTGATGAAATACTTGGCGGTTCTGGTGAAATAGGAAACAGTGTGTGCACTCCCAAACATCTAGGCTGCATGATAATGCCAACTTACTCCAATCCCACACTTATTTGATTAATTAATTAAAGTATACCTAACACTATAACGTTTCGATTCTTTCACATAGTTAGTCGCGCTACCCACTCGCTTAATTCCTGACAAAACTGAAAGCTTACACACATAGGCATCGCGAATCATATTTCTTGGTGTTTATGTGGGATAAGATAGTGCGCAATAAGTGAAAACGTGCGAAAAATGAGAGTATAAAAAAAGCAAAGAAACGAAGCAACAAACATGCCTCCGAAGAAAGATTACGTATGCAAGAAGACCTGCAACATAAATGCAGAGAAGCAGGACTCTCAACGTCAGGAAATCGTGAAGACTTATTGAAGAGACTAAATGCCCATAACAGTGACGACGAGTACGCGAGTGCAGGAAACCAATCAATGCAAAAAAAATTGCCGAATTAGAGAAACCATTGCGCGAACTTCAAGAGAGATCTTTTCATCCGAGCAGTATCTCCTCTCCAATCGAAAACGGTCAAAACGCAAACGAAATAATAGAGTGTAGTGTATGCCTAACACGTCTCAACAAATCCTTTCGCGATTGATTGCGTCACAAGCTAAGGTTGCTACGTCACAGCAACACGATAATGTTGATACGTCTCCGCAACACGCTAATGTTATCACGTCACAGCAACACGATAATATTGTTACGTCTCAGCAACAGTACAATATCGTTACGTCACAGCAACACGATAATGTTGCTGCGTCTCGGCAGCACGTTAATGTTATCACGTCACAGCAACACGATAATGTCGCTGTCTTTCCCCAACATTCGATCTTTCCGCAACTTGTTAATTTCTCTATGACACCGCAAAACCACGTTAATTCGCAAGCGTATACTTATTCGTCACAGCCAAATTAATTCTCCGATTCCCCACGCTCATTTGGGACACTGTAACGCAACAGCGGCACCGTTCGGCACATATTTACAGCCACACTATGATTTATATCATACAATACACATTCGTAACATCGTCAAAAGATAACGAAAATCCATATACCCCGATTCCGCCAAACTTCTTATACAACCGCGGCTCAACGGTATCTGAAAACATTAATAGTTCGTACGGAAATATAAGTGAAATGGTATCTCTTCTCCCGGAATTCAACCCATCATCCATCAAGTCCTTAGATTCGCAACACTTCATTAGACGCGTTGACTCCCTTCAAACCGCATATCGTTGGGATGATCGATATCTAATATTTGCAGTTGAACAAAAGATGCTTGGTTCTGCTTGGTATTGGGTAGACTCAACTGAAGAAGTCTTCCAAGCATGGCCAGAGTTTAAGTCAAAGTTCCTCAACGATTTTCCATGTCTCAGTAATTCCGAAGACGTTCACCTTAAAATGTCAAAAATTCGTCGAGATCTCAGAGAATCACCGCAAGACTATTTCTATAAAATGCTAGCTATTGGTAAAAAGGGTGAGTTAACCGATTCAGCAATATCAACACACATCATCAACGGGATTAATGATTACGATTTTAAAAGGAAGATATCTAATAATTATATATCTTGTAACGACCTGTTAAGAGATATTCTTGCCTATTCAGCGCATAACGAAATAAAGCATAATCACTTTAATATGTCTAGCAAACGTGATCCCAACGCTCAAAAACAAAATATACAAGCGTTTCCAAAAAATGTTAGTATGCCACGCCCATTAGCTTGGGCGTTACCGAAAGGTGCTGGTGAGCAACGTTTGGCAGTAGTAGTGTATAAGCATTGTTTTTTATACTTCACAGAATATGAGACCTTTTTCTTTATAATGACAATTTAAGTGTGGTATGCCAAAAAACAGTTTCTATTGTTATTGCAGCACATATGGGTTTTTTATTTAAGGCATTTGGTGTTGCATTTACCACTTTATTGATCGGTGGCAAATTTTGTAGAGCTCCATTAGCATACCTGCCAAATCTACTTCACCCACGTATAAAGCAGCAATAACTGGCCTTGAAATATCAATGTAAGCTTATTTTTTTGGCTCCAACGTGTGAATATTCCAACAGGCTGATAACCTGCATATATTAGTTAAACAGGCGTATTATCAAACCGTTTTGCACACACAAGATAATGGTTAAATTCGCATTTCATATCAAAAGAACCAGTCCCGCGCTGTTTTAATTCCGCATCTGAGAGCAGTTGGAAATTTCTTAATAACGGTACCTGTTGCAAAGATTCATATTTTCTTTAACGAAATCAGAAGGCTTACTGACGTAAGGATCAATTTTATCAAAGCAATTGTCAACAACATCGCAAAAGTCAGGCTCGCAACCTTCAATCACTGTATTTTCCAGAAGGACAACCTCGATACTTTCTCCCTTTCAATAATTCCATCTAAACTCCTCTCCAGTACCATAGAAACAGAATAATTAACATTTCTTCTACTGCTTAAGCATATCGCTGTCATTCAAGATTTACTCAATCGAGGAAGAAAAATAATTGTTTATCCCCAACTCTGAACTTGCGAACTCAGCTTCCATTGAGATGATTAAGCTTTGGTTTCCACTTCATAACCATAAACCCACGATTCGTCACCACGACGCCACAGTCAACATTCGGAATGCATCCGCCCACTTAATTTTGTTTTTTACACAAAATTGGACACAGGTTCTTTGACCCATTTTTTTGAATAGGTAATAATCGAAGACGATCCAAAACACGTGCATGCAAATCAGCTGTCAACAATTAAGTGTACATTCAAAATGGCCCAGCTTGTCGGCATAAGTGACAGACATGAGTACCAACATAACGCCACAAAAAAATCAAAATTCGCGAAAATTCAAAAATTCGCGATACTTTGCGAAATTCGGGAAATAATATGTATTTATTCTAAATCTACTATTAATTAGTTTGCAGGGGCGCCAAGCGTGGGCGTGGTCGCATTTTTTCACAAATTATCAATGCTATAACAATAAAATGTGTGAAGTTTAAACCATGTAACTCAATTTTTCGACTTTATGCCAAAAATCTAATTCTGGACCATAGTGCAGTGGTTGTACGTACTAAATAGGTATTAAATGTTTCGATACTTCTACATTGCAGCCCTAATTACAATGTAACCCTAGACAAGAGCAAGTTATCGATAGGATGGGAGCGAGTGTAGAGTCGAGAGTCAAGTGGAAAAGTTGTCAAAAGCGGTTGTTACTAAATCTAAATTTCGTCGTCATAAGTCTATATAATTAAATGTTAAGCTATATTATTTGTTTAATTAAACCATATAAGCGGAGAACTTACCCTCGTCCTTGCAGTACTTCGATTAAATGTTGGTGACTACAAACAAAATTTTGTTCTTGTTAAAGATTTTCTATAAAAAACACATTTGGATTTAGAATTGACCCTTGAGCAGATCTGCTGCGTCGTTGTCGTTCTTTTGCCTAAATTGGCAGTATGATTTAAGCGCAGAATTAATGAAAAGAAATAACCGAAAAAGTATTGTCGAGACCAAAAAACGTTAAGAAAACGTATAACCTGTCAAGATTATTGGGAAATAATGACCCGGGAGAAGTTCTCTATTGGTTTTGGGCTCCAACAATTTTTCTTGAAATAAATCGGCCGGATGCGGAAATATAGACCTTGCGGTCGCGTTTTCACTCTTCAATAATGCAATAATGCTCGCTCATTATTCCATCCTGGACATTGCAACAAATCACAGCAACACGATAATGTTGATACGTCTCCGCAACACGCTAATGTTATCACGTCACAGCAACACGATAATATTGTTACGTCTCAGCAACAGTACAATATCGTTACGTCACAGCAACACGATAATGTTGCTGCGTCTCGGCAGCACGTTAATGTTATCACGTCACAGCAACACGATAATGTCGCTGTCTTTCCCCAACATTCGATCTTTCCGCAACTTGTTAATTTCTCTATGACACCGCAAAACCACGTTAATTCGCAAGCGTATACTTATTCGTCACAGCCAAATTAATTCTCCGATTCCCCACGCTCATTTGGGACACTGTAACGCAACAGCGGCACCGTTCGGCACATATTTACAGTCACCCTATGATTTATATCATACAATACACATTCGTAACATCGTCAAAAAATAACGAAAATCCATATACCCCGATTCCGCCAAACTTCTTATACAACCGCGGCTCAACGGTATCTGAAAACATTAATAGTTCGTACGGAAATATAAGTGAAATGGTATCTCTTCTCCCGGAATTCAACCCATCATCCATCAAGTCCTTAGATTCGCAACACTTCATTAGACGCGTTGACTCCCTTCAAACCGCATATCGTTGGGATGATCGATATCTAATATTTGCAGTTGAACAAAAGATGCTTGGTTCTGCTTGGTATTGGGTAGACTCAACTGAAGAAGTCTTCCAAGCATGGCCAGAGTTTAAGTCAAAGTTCCTCAACGATTTTCCATGTCTCAGTAATTCCGAAGACGTTCACCTTAAAATGTCAAAAATTCGTCGAGATCTCAGAGAATCACCGCAAGACTATTTCTATAAAATGCTAGCTATTGGTAAAAAGGGTGAGTTAACCGATTCAGCAATATCAACACACATCATCAACGGGATTAATGATTACGATTTTAAAAGGAAGATATCTAATAATTATATATCTTGTAACGACCTGTTAAGAGATATTCTTGCCTATTCAGCGCATAACGAAATAAAGCATAATCACTTTAATATGTCTAGCAAACGTGATCCCAACGCTCAAAAACAAAATATACAAGCGTTTCCAAAAAATGTTAGTATGCCACGCCCATTAGCTTGGGCGTTACCGAAAGGTGCTGGTGAGCAACGTTTGGCAGTAGTAGTGTATAAGCATTGTTTTTTATACTTCACAGAATATGAGACCTTTTTCTTTATAATGACAATTTAAGTGTGGTATGCCAAAAAACAGTTTCTATTGTTATTGCAGCACATATGGGTTTTTTATTTAAGGCATTTGGTGTTGCATTTACCACTTTATTGATCGGTGGCAAATTTTGTAGAGCTCCATTAGCATACCTGCCAAATCTACTTCACCCACGTATAAAGCAGCAATAACTGGCCTTGAAATATCAATGTAAGCTTATTTTTTTGGCTCCAACGTGTGAATATTCCAACAGGCTGATAACCTGCATATATTAGTTAAACAGGCGTATTATCAAACCGTTTTGCACACACAAGATAATGGTTAAATTCGCATTTCATATCAAAAGAACCAGTCCCGCGCTGTTTTAATTCCGCATCTGAGAGCAGTTGGAAATTTCTTAATAACGGTACCTGTTGCAAAGATTCATATTTTCTTTAACGAAATCAGAAGGCTTACTGACGTAAGGATCAATTTTATCAAAGCAATTGTCAACAACATCGCAAAAGTCAGGCTCGCAACCTTCAATCACTGTATTTTCCAGAAGGACAACCTCGATACTTTCTCCCTTTCAATAATTCCATCTAAACTCCTCTCCAGTACCATAGAAACAGAATAATTAACATTTCTTCTACTGCTTAAGCATATCGCTGTCATTCAAGATTTACTCAATCGAGGAAGAAAAATAATTGTTTATCCCCAACTCTGAACTTGCGAACTCAGCTTCCATTGAGATGATTGAGCTTTGGTTTCCACTTCATAACCATAAACCCACGATTCGTCACCACGACGCCACAGTCAACATTCGGAATGCATCCGCCCACTTAATTTTGTTTTTTACACAAAATTGGACACAGGTTCTTTGACCCATTTTTTTGAATAGGTAATAATCGAAGACGATCCAAAACACGTGCATGCAAATCAGCTGTCAACAATTAAGTGTACATTCAAAATGGCCCAGCTTGTCGGCATAAGTGACAGACATGAGTACCAACATAACGCCACAAAAAAATCAAAATTCGCGAAAATTCAAAAATTCGCGATACTTTGCGAAATTCGGGAAATAATATGTATTTATTCTAAATCTACTATTAATTAGTTTGCAGGGGCGCCAAGCGTGGGCGTGGTCGCATTTTTTCACAAATTATCAATGCTATAACAATAAAATGTGTGAAGTTTAAACCATGTAACTCAATTTTTCGACTTTATGCCAAAAAATCTAATTCTGGACCATAGTGCAGTGGTTGTACGTACTAAATAGGTATTAAATGTTTCGATACTTCTACATTGCAGCCCTAATTACAATGTAAGCCTAGACAAGAGCAAGTTATCGATAGGATGGGAGCGAGTGTAGAGTCGAGAGTCAAGTGGAAAAGTTGTCAAAAGCGGTTGTTACTAAATCTAAATTTCGTCGTCATAAGTCTATATAATTAAATGTTAAGCTATATTATTTGTTTAATTAAACCATATAAGCGGAGAACTTACCCTCGTCCTTGCAGTACTTCGATTAAATGTTGGTGACTACAAACAAAATTTTGTTCTTGTTAAAGATTTTCTATAAAAAACACATTTGGATTTAGAATTGACCCTTGAGCAGATCTGCTGCGTCGTTGTCGTTCTTTTGCCTAAATTGGCAGTATGATTTAAGCGCAGAATTAATGAAAAGAAATAACCGAAAAAGTATTGTCGAGACCAAAAAACGTTAAGAAAACGTATAACCTGTCAAGATTATTGGGAAATAATGACCCGGGAGAAGTTCTCTATTGGTTTTGGGCTCCAACAATTTTTCTTGAAATAAATCGGCCGGATGCGGAAATATAGACCTTGCGGTCGCGTTTTCACTCTTCAATAATGCAATAATGCTCGCTCATTATTCCATCCTGGACATTGCAACAAATCACAGCAACACGATAATGTTGATACGTCTCCGCAACACGCTAATGTTATCACTTCACAGCAACACGATAATATTGTTACGTCTCAGCAACAGTACAATATCGTTACGTCACAGCAACACGATAATGTTGCTGCGTCTCGGCAGCACGTTAATGTTATCACGTCACAGCAACACGATAATGTCGCTGTCTTTCCCCAACATTCGATCTTTCCGCAACTTGTTAATTTCTCTATGACACCGCAAAACCACGTTAATTCGCAAGCGTATACTTATTCGTCACAGCCAAATTAATTCTCCGATTCCCCACGCTCATTTGGGACACTGTAACGCAACAGCGGCACCGTTCGGCACATATTTACAGTCACCCTATGATTTATATCATACAATACACATTCGTAACATCGTCAAAAAATAACGAAAATCCATATACCCCGATTCCGCCAAACTTCTTATACAACCGCGGCTCAACGGTATCTGAAAACATTAATAGTTCGTACGGAAATATAAGTGAAATGGTATCTCTTCTCCCGGAATTCAACCCATCATCCATCAAGTCCTTAGATTCGCAACACTTCATTAGACGCGTTGACTCCCTTCAAACCGCATATCGTTGGGATGATCGATATCTAATATTTGCAGTTGAACAAAAGATGCTTGGTTCTGCTTGGTATTGGGTAGACTCAACTGAAGAAGTCTTCCAAGCATGGCCAGAGTTTAAGTCAAAGTTCCTCAACGATTTTCCATGTCTCAGTAATTCCGAAGACGTTCACCTTAAAATGTCAAAAATTCGTCGAGATCTCAGAGAATCACCGCAAGACTATTTCTATAAAATGCTAGCTATTGGTAAAAAGGGTGAGTTAACCGATTCAGCAATATCAACACACATCATCAACGGGATTAATGATTACGATTTTAAAAGGAAGATATCTAATAATTATATATCTTGTAACGACCTGTTAAGAGATATTCTTGCCTATTCAGCGCATAACGAAATAAAGCATAATCACTTTAATATGTCTAGCAAACGTGATCCCAACGCTCAAAAACAAAATATACAAGCGTTTCCAAAAAATGTTAGTATGCCACGCCCATTAGCTTGGGCGTTACCGAAAGGTGCTGGTGAGCAACGATTGGCAGTAGTAGTGTATAAGCATTGTTTTTTATACTTCACAGAATATGAGACCTTTTTCTTTATAATGACAATTTAAGTGTGGTATGCCAAAAAACAGTTTCTATTGTTATTGCAGCACATATGGGTTTTTTATTTAAGGCATTTGGTGTTGCATTTACCACTTTATTGATCGGTGGCAAATTTTGTAGAGCTCCATTAGCATACCTGCCAAATCTACTTCACCCACGTATAAAGCAGCAATAACTGGCCTTGAAATATCAATGTAAGCTTATTTTTTGGCTCCAACGTGTGAATATTCCAACAGGCTGATAACCTGCATATATTAGTTAAACAGGCGTATTATCAAACCGTTTTGCACACACAAGATAATGGTTAAATTCGCATTTCATATCAAAAGAACCAGTCCCGCGCTGTTTTAATTCCGCATCTGAGAGCAGTTGGAAATTTCTTAATAACGGTACCTGTTGCAAAGATTCATATTTTCTTTAACGAAATCAGAAGGCTTACTGACGTAAGGATCAATTTTATCAAAGCAATTGTCAACAACATCGCAAAAGTCAGGCTCGCAACCTTCAATCACTGTATTTTCCAGAAGGACAACCTCGATACTTTCTCCCTTTCAATAATTCCATCTAAACTCCTCTCCAGTACCATAGAAACAGAATAATTAACATTTCTTCTACTGCTTAAGCATATCGCTGTCATTCAAGATTTACTCAATCGAGGAAGAAAAATAATTGTTTATCCCCAACTCTGAACTTGCGAACTCAGCTTCCATTGAGATGATTGAGCTTTGGTTTCCACTTCATAACCATAAACCCACGATTCGTCACCACGACGCCACAGTCAACATTCGGAATGCATCCGCCCACTTAATTTTGTTTTTTACACAAAATTGGACACAGGTTCTTTGACCCATTTTTTTGAATAGGTAATAATCGAAGACGATCCAAAACACGTGCATGCAAATCAGCTGTCAACAATTAAGTGTACATTCAAAATGGCCCAGCTTGTCGGCATAAGTGACAGACATGAGTACCAACATAACGCCACAAAAAATCAAAATTCGCGAAAATTCAAAAATTCGCGATACTTTGCGAAATTCGGGAAATAATATGTATTTATTCTAAATCTACTATTAATTAGTTTGCAGGGGCGCCAAGCGTGGGCGTGGTCGCATTTTTTCACAAATTATCAATGCTATAACAATAAAATGTGTGAAGTTTAAACCATGTAACTCAATTTTTCGACTTTATGCCAAAAAATCTAATTCTGGACCATAGTGCAGTGGTTGTACGTACTAAATAGGTATTAAATGTTTCGATACTTCTACATTGCAGCCCTAATTACAATGTAAGCCTAGACAAGAGCAAGTTATCGATAGGATGGGAGCGAGTGTAGAGTCGAGAGTCAAGTGGAAAAGTTGTCAAAAGCGGTTGTTACTAAATCTAAATTTCGTCGTCATAAGTCTATATAATTAAATGTTAAGCTATATTATTTGTTTAATTAAACCATATAAGCGGAGAACTTACCCTCGTCCTTGCAGTACTTCGATTAAATGTTGGTGACTACAAACAAAATTTTGTTCTTGTTAAAGATTTTCTATAAAAAACACATTTGGATTTAGAATTGACCCTTGAGCAGATCTGCTGCGTCGTTGTCGTTCTTTTGCCTAAATTGGCAGTATGATTTAAGCGCAGAATTAATGAAAAGAAATAACCGAAAAAGTATTGTCGAGACCAAAAAACGTTAAGAAAACGTATAACCTGTCAAGATTATTGGGAAATAATGACCCGGGAGAAGTTCTCTATTGGTTTTGGGCTCCAACAATTTTTCTTGAAATAAATCGGCCGGATGCGGAAATATAGACCTTGCGGTCGCGTATTCACTCTTCAATAATGCAATAATGCTCGCTCATTATTCCATCCTGGACATTGCAACAAATGCTGCATGCATATACATTGCGCACAAGAACAATTCAGAGAACAGGGCTGGATACAAGCCCAGAAAGGCAAGGAGACAACAGAGGGCCGAGGAAAACCTCCCTGCTGGTTGCACAAGCAATCGGCGATAAACGCCTTGGAATGGCACGGTCTATTCTCTGACAAGAGCTTCAAATTACCGCAAGCCGATATTGACGACCCAGAGAAAGCAGCTAACGGCTCGATCGGCCATTTCAAATCCAGGCGTCATCGGTGCTGTCAATCCAATATAAAAATTTTCTTTAAGTAGCCTGGGAGGTGAGAAGAGGAAGTCAGCAAGATGGTAAAACCTAAGCCACCGCTATACGCCGCGCTGAGCCCTAGTGGTAAGTTTTTGGTGTGATGAATTTCGTCGGCAGTTATTTATGTAATATTTTTATTAGGATCGGCGATTGTTAAAAAGTTTAAAAGTTAAAAATTTTACTGAACCGAAGTTGCCAGAAGCAGTAACGTAGTGTAAAGCATCGTTCGGCGATGAATTCCCCACTTTCCTCATTGACATACAGCTCTATCACGATGTTGTCGCAGAACTGAGGGACCTGCCGCTCCACATCATTGCAGTCTAGGGTGGAGCGATTGACCACGGCCCACTTGTCGGTGTTTAGGCCCGGGTTCTGCGACTCCTCACGTCCTCAGGAGGCCGAAGAACTCGATTAAGGGCTGGCAGGAGTGCGGCGGGCACATACCATAGACGGCTGAGATGACCCATTGGGCGGTTTCCTCATCCTCGCAGACCACTAGCATGCTGGAGTCGAACGTCTGCGGATAGATACTCGTAAGGCCCACAGTATTATGTATGTATGTACAATCCCGGTTATAAGTAAGAACTATATATTGGACTTACTCATAATTTAGCATTAAGGGATAAAAATGTACAGATTCCGTTCACGCATACATAGAGATATAGGAGAGCATAAGTAAAAGGCGAAGAAGAAAAGCGCGGCATTCTGTGGCGAGTTCTTGGTTAGACGAGTGGAATAAAGGAAAATAAGAAGTTTAACCTACGCATCGGCGTCGGTTGGCGTTCACAATTAGGGCAACGGTGTCCACACCGTCCGAGTCCGAACTCTGGTTTGTTATCACCAGACCGTACCGCCGGTTCTCGGGCATTGTGTTCGCATACGGCGGCCAAGTATCCCTCTTTCCCTCTTATTTTTGGGGGAATTGGTTCGAGTAAGAATACTCGCAGTGAACTGTGGTCCAGAAATCGATTTGTACACTCAGGGAAAAATTAACGCTTTTCGATATCAAATCAAGAACGAACCGCATCGAAAGTACGGTAAACTCGAATTTTTTTGATTCAAGGACAAAAATTTTAATTCAAGAACGAATAATTTGAGACCGAAATTATGAATTTGAGAACGAACGTTCTAGATCCAAGTACAATAAATGTACTGCTTTAAGTATGGGAAATACTTAAAATAAATATTAAAAATACTTAACCCAAACTCGTCAAATTTTAATATGTGCATTATAAATTCACGGTTTAAATTGTACAAATTTAAAACTGAAGTATGAGTATTTTTATTTTCAGAGCAAACACTTTTGTTTTAAGAACGAATCATATTTATTGTTTATTTACACGACTTTAATAGTTTTGTTATTCTTATTTTATATATAGTAAATGTATACATAAAAACTTCCATAATTTTTTTCTTAAAAATTAAATTGTTACACTTTTCTTAAAGTTCTTACAGCTAAACATATTTAACGAAACGCGGTGTCAAGCAAAATAATAAATAGAGTCCTGGGTATCTATCAAAAACGAAGAAAGCCAAATATATTAATAAGTAAATAGAAATTTTGTTATTAGTTATATTACCTTCATTTATTGCCGGCTGTGCTTCGGTAAGCTGTTGCCTGCTGAGATGGTTTTTAATCTTCCTATCGTAAAAAGGAAACACTGCGCTTCAGGTCGTCCTATTTAAAAACCAATGCATGCTCATTCTCTGGGCGTATTTCCCAGAAGTCAATTTTTAACTGTAAATATTACACATTAATTTATAGATTTATTTCTTTTAGAAGTAACATTTGGCAACACAAAAGTTTTATACACATACATGCATACGCATATACATATGCGTGCATGCAAACACGTGCATAGGCCACCGACTTTTTATGTATGTATATTACATACTTTATTTAAAGATTTCTACTTACCCTGCACACCGTGCCCATTTTCACATTATTCTTCAATTATTTCACTTAATTCACTTTGTACTTGTTACTCCAGGAACTTTTGACACTAAATGAGCGCCGTGTTGCAATCGATTATCGAAAAAACATATGTTTCTTCAACAACACAGAAATGTATGTAATCGATATAAACAAGTGTAAGAAGTCGAATGGCTGGAGATTTTTCGATCGCATAAATTTTAGTTTAAACTTCTTATATTTTTTGTGTATATTCTTTTAAAATTGGCCGCATAAAATGATCAAGGAATATACATAAATGAGAAAAGATAAACCTTTGTTTTCCATGAGTATCAATAATATCGCTTTTGAAATGTGTAATTCGAGTACAACTAGTACTTATTCCAAGAACGGTTGTCTTAAAAATTTTAAGTACGACACAGTACATTTTTAAGAACGTTCGTTCTCAAATTATTCGTTCTTCAGTTTTCTGAGTGTATACCCGTTTCTCGTAGAGTAAAAGGGTATACTAGATTCGTTGAAAAGTATGTAACAGGCAGAAGGAAGCGTTTCCGACCATATAAAGTATATATATTCTTGATCAGGATCAATACCCGAGTCGATCTGGCCATGTGGTATACTCTTCAATAACCTCTAAAGCAAGCATGCGATCCAGTTCATCATACATAATTTTTTCGATAGCTGGGGACACAGGATAATGTCGCTGCTTGATAGGTACGGAATCGCCAACGTCAATGGAGTGGAAAAGCATGGTCGTTTTCCCTATACCCTTTTCGGTAAAAGAAGGAAAGCATTAAACTACGGCGTCAAGTTGCTGTTTTTGTTCTTCAGTCAGAAAACGAACATCGTCTAGATCTACTGCTGAGAGATTACTTTCTGGACTAGGTTTCATTTTAGCATATGGTAATAGCTGATATTCTGTCCAAAAATCGAACCCTAAATAAAGTGATTGCTTTAACGAAGGTACGATGTAAAAAGTAATATCCTTGGTCATATTGTTGTACTGAATTTCTGTGCGAATCTTGCCCACGGTGTTTTGGGATTTTCCATCGTCTAGTTTTCCACCTATATAACTAAAAGAGGCACCAGTATCCATTAATCCAGATACTGATCCGCCAAGAATTTTTACATTTGCGTATGGTCGTACATCAGAGGCAATAATTGCTGATAACAAAAACCGTTTTTCGATTTTTATCTGATCAAAAAAATCTTTAATACGCTGTGCAGATCGCGAAGGCTGTCTCTGATGTTTATTGAGAGATTCGCCGGGTGGACCTAATTCGGTTAAAGGATAGTCTGGTTATTGAGACAAATCAGGGAGAGAGGGTACAGAGCAGCTATTGGTTACTCCGTATTGGCGGCTTTCGTCACCACTTGTTTGTGTGCCCCTTTCAAAGGTGCACGGCCTCGGTAGTTTTTTGAGCGACAATGAGGGCATGAAGGAAGGTAGGTGTCTGTTTTGCCACGCCCATAGCAGAACACACGACGTTCGGGTAAGCAATCCTGATATCTGTGTCCGATTTTGCTACAATTCCAGGAGGATAAGTTAATTGCGGAAATTTCAACTGTGTCTGAATCCGACTCCACTTCGGTCTCAAGAATTGCCTCCTGCACAAACCTATCAGGAGCAGGAAGAGGTTTTCGCAATCCTGGCTTGACAGTAAGCATGAGCGTTTCCCTTTTGCGAATAATCTTCTTTAGCTAAGAAATGCTACTGATCTCTTTATATAAAAAAGCTCATGTTGAATTTCTGGGGTACACTTTGGTGGTAACGCCAATACCAATCGCTAGCAACACCTTCAAATAAAGTGTTGACATGGCTAGTAAGAAACATAAAATTACCTTATAATGTCTGTTTGGTAAGAGATTCGACCCTAGTAAGAAAATAGATAAGAATGAGTTTTATCCGGGGTAGAGTGTAGTTTATTCACCCACAATTCTAGATCCAACCTGAAAAGGAAACAGGAAATATAAAAATGGTAACCTGTGTCACACTCCAATTAAAACTCAAACTGGTGGCATCCTTATAAGTCCCATATGTACACATTCGGTGTTGGAAAATATAAGAAGGGAATGCCATGAGAGAGTCGAGAGAGAACCAACAATAGAAGCGGACGTGATTGCAACAAGCGGCAAAAACATTAACATCGATTAAAACTTATTTGATTAATTATTTAAAGTATACCTAAGACTATAACGTTTCGATTCATTCACATAGTTA
The DNA here is from genome assembly GCF_016746245.2 of Drosophila santomea. NCBI lineage: Eukaryota > Metazoa > Arthropoda > Insecta > Diptera > Drosophilidae > Drosophila > Drosophila santomea. Next base: position 422,718 of record NW_025318941.1, read on the forward strand.
GTCGCGCTACCCAATCGCTTAATTCCTGACAAAACTAAAAGCTTACACACATAGGCATCGCGAATCATCTAATAAGAAAGATCCCTAGAAATAATATTACGGCTGAGTCACTTGCAGAACTATCATCAGATCACTCACCAGGTTTACTTGCTCTCAGGCATCGACCACATACAACTGAGCACACCTACAAGCTGACAGGCAACAGGACCAACTGGGTAAGGTACACGAAATACGTTTGTACTCACATGGTACCAACTCAAACAGTGTCTACCCATGAGGATATTGACCGCCTGATCGAATCGATGGAGGAAAATCTTGTTGCTGCAGCCAAGGCCTCTACCCCTCCAGATACACACAAAAAGACCTACAGGCTGACAGGCAACAGGACCAACTGGGTAAGTTACACGAAATACGTTTGTACTCACATGGTACCAACTCAAACAGTGTCTACCCATGAGGATATTGACCGCCTGATCGAATCGATGGAGGAAAATCTTGTTGCTGCAGCCAAGGCCTCTACCCCTCCAGATACACACAAAATGACAAATCATACCAAGACAACTTGCGAAATCGAACAGCTAGTACTTGAAAAACGAAGACTAAGAAGAGAATGACAGAATCACAGATCCCCAAAGGCTAAGGAACAGCTAAAAATAGCAACACGTAGACTAACCAGGGCACTTAAGCTTGAGGAAGCAAACGCCCAGCATCTATATATCGAACAGCTATATACCCAGCAGCAAGAAGAACCCTTTGTGGAAAGCACACAAAAATATTCAGCCACCAGCAGAAACAGTCGTTCCACTGCGAGGCCCCTCAGGAAGCTGGATACGCAGCGAACAAGATAGAGCAAGTGCATTCGCTGATCACCTTCAAGGCGTATTCCAACCAAATACTGCTAACAACTCATTTGTCCTACCTGTAGCAATTAAAATCCAGCCACCAATAAATCCAATAACATTTAGTCAACGTGAGATAGCATCTATAATAAAAGATCTTGAGCCCAAAAAATCACCTGGACACGACTTGGTGACACCAAAAATGATCATAGAACTCCCACCGTGTGCGGTTTTGACCTTATGCAATCTCTTTAACGCTATTACGAAACTTGGATACTATCCCCAAAGGTGGAAAAAGGGGGTCATAGTGATGATTCCCAAACCAGGCAAAGACAAAACGCAACCCTCATCCTACAGACCAATCAGTCTCCTATCGTGTCTCTCGAAACTGTTTGAAAAGGCATTCTTAAAACACCTAGCTCCCTACTTAAGAATGCGAAACACAATACCATCCCATCAATTTGGTTTTCGCAAAAATCATGGAACGATCGAACAGGTCAATCGCATCACAAACGAAATTCGTACTGCTTTTGAGCACCGGGAATACTGCTCAGCAATATTCTTAGATGTCGCACAAGCATTTGACCGAGTCTGGCTGGAAGGACTAATGTTCAAGACAACAAAACTGCTTTCGCAGAATACCCACAAAGTGTTCGAATCTTATCTCTTCAAAAGAGTGTTCTCAATCAGGTGTAACAGTTTGACTTCACACGACCGCGTCATCAATGCTGCAGTTCCCCAAGGAAGTGTGCTGGGCCCCGTTCTTTACACTTTATATATAGCAGACATGCCTACAAACTATCAGCTCACAACCTCTACGTTTGCTGACGATACCGCAATACTCAGCCGATCCAAATGCCCATCAAAGGCAACAGAAAAACTTGACTGTCATTTTAAAACAGTGGAAAGATGGTTTGCGGACTGGCGCATTAAGATAAACGAGACCAAAAGCAGACATGTAACATTCACACTGAATAGACAAACCTGCCCACCATGTACCCTAAACAATACACTCATCCCAAAATCAGACGTAGTAACATAACTATCAAAACATAACATAACTAACAAAAACCAATCAATGCAGAGAGAGAGATCAAGAGAGATCTTTTCATCCGAGCGGTATCTCCTCTCCAATCGAAAACGCTCAAAACGCAAACGAAATTATAGAGTGTAGTGTATGCCACGTCTCAACAAGTCCGTTCGCGATCGATTGCGTCACAAGCTAAGGTTGCTACGTCACAGCAACACGATAATGTTGCTACGTCTCGGCAACACGCTAATGTTATCACGTCACAGCAACACGATAATATTGCTACGTCTCAGCAACAGTATAATATCGTTACGTCACAGCAACACGATAATGTTGCTACGTCTCGGCAGCACTTTAATGTTATCACGTCACAGCAACACGATAATGTCGCTGTCTTTCCGCAACATTCTGTAGTGGCGACTGAAGAGCCGCTAAATAAATTTTAGATAAACAATAAAAGATATAAACATTTTCTGCCTAGAAGTATGTACTAAATTATGTGATACTCTGAGCCTGGCTTTACGCGACGGGAATAACGTCGATGCATTTCAGTAAAAGCTTTACGTAGTTTAAGCGGAGCTTTAATGCACATGCATTTTTAATTAGCTAGCTGCATTTCTGCCAGAACAGAGTTTTGGACACAAATACCAGATAGCTCATGGATGCGCCAGGGAAGATCTGGAAAGCTTTAGTCTGATTAGGAAATTTTATGCTGTAGCAGAGAAAAATGCTAAGCGATTCCATCCGTTTCCGTGCTAAATTCTATTCCTTTTGAGATCCGGTAGAGTGCAAATCGTTGCAGTTGCCGATAAGATATATAATAATCACATAGTGCCAGTGTCCACGCGGATTGTAAAAATCTGGTGGCGGAAAAAAGCTTAACCAAACTCAAGTGAGTAAAGCCGTTTTCATTTACATACAGATGCATAACCTTTTGTTGCCCAGGTCACGGAAAGAGTGTCCACGGAGGCAATCAGGCGGCGGACTGACAGCCAGTGCCATAGGACGGTCTGGAAAACCCTTATATTTCATCGGGGCTCAACCAGCGAATCTAGCCCAGCAAGCCGTGGAGCACCCCGGGAGGGGGGATGATGGACTACTAAGGGAGCAGAAGCAGAAGCAGTAGGAGAATGATCGGCAAATTACCTCAAGTGCAGTTTAATTGGCCAACAGCGCGCATGCGCAATAGCCTACAGTGGCCAGCTTTGGCGTTTTATGGAACATCGCAACAGTCAGGCTCACATCCTTCAATCACTGTATTTTCCAGAAGGGCAACCTCGATACTTTTTCCCTTTCAATAATTTCATCTAAACTCTTCTCCAGTACCATAGAAACAGAATTATTAGCATTTCTTCTTTTGCTTAAGCATATCGCTGGATATGCTGTATCAAGATCACGTTATCAAAAAATTCAAATGATAGTTTTCTCTCTGTCTTTTCCTCTATCTTTCGTCCATTCTTCTAACTTTCATTTTCTAGAATTTATTTATTTATAATACCCGTTACTCGTAGAGTAAAAGGGTATACTAGATTCGTTGAAAAGTATGTAACAGGCAGAAGGAAGCGTTTCCGACCATATAAAGTATATATATTCTTGATCAGGATCAATAGCCGAGTCGATCTGGCCATGTCCGTCTGTCCGTCCGTCTATCCGTCTGTCCGTCCGTATGAACGTCGAGATCTCAGGAACTACAAAAGCTAGAAAGGTGAGATTAAGCATACACACTCGAGAGACATAGAAGCAGCGCAAGTTTGTCGATTCATGTTGCCACGCCCACTCTAACGCCCACAAACCGCCCAAAACTGCCACGCCCACACTTTTGAAAAATGTTTTAATATTTTTCATTTGTATTAGTCTTGTAAATGTCTATCGATTTGCCAAAAAACTTTTTGCAACGTCCACTCTAACGCCCACAAACCGCCGAAAGCTGCCACGCCCACACTTTTGAAAAATGTTTTGATATTTTTTCATTTTTGTATTAGTCTTGTAAATTTCTATCGATTTGCCAAAAAACTTTCTGCCACGCCCACTATAACCCCTACAAACCGCCAAAAACTGTGTTTAAGACTCTCCTCCCTTCCACTAGCTGAGTAACGGGTATCAGATAGTCGGGGAACTCGACTATAGCGTTCTCTCTTGTTTTTCTTCTGGTTTAGTTCTAGCTCCTATTTTTTGTCGCAAGCACGCTCAATTCTTGTCTTTATTAATAGTGATGTGTAGTCCGTGTTCGAGATCTGGGTGAGCAAGACCACCACCCCCAAAGCCGAAGAGCTAGAGCCGGAATCTAAAGCGTGCCCCGCAGCTCAGATCCTCGAAAGCCTGCCTAACGCGAGGAGTTATAATTCCTTCTTGTATTGAGAACAGTGGCGCACTTCGTTACACACTACAAATAGATCTTTCCGCAACACGTTCATTTCTCAATGACACCGCAAAACCACGTTAATTCGCAAACGTATACTTATTCGTCACAGCCAAATTAATTCTCAGATTCCCCACGCTCATTTGGGACACTGTAACGCAACAAAGGCACCGTTCGGCACATATTTACAGCCACACTATGATTTAAATCCATACAATACACATTCGTAACATCGTCAAAAAATAACGAAAATCCATATACCCCGATTCCGCCAAACTTCTTATACAACCGCGGCCCAACGGTATCTGAAAACATTAATAGTTCGTACGGAAATATAAGTGAAATGGTATCTCTTCTCCCGGAATTCAACCCATCATCCATCAAGTCCTTAGATTCGCAACACTTCATTAGACGCATTGACTCCCTTCAAACCGCATATCGTTGGGATGATCGAAATCTAATATTTGCAGTTCAACAAAAGATGCTAGGTTCTGCTTGGTATTGGATAGACTCAACTGAAGAAGTCTTCCAAACATGGCTAGAGTTTAAGTCAAAGTTCCTCAACGATTTTCCATGTCTCAGTAATTCCGCAGACGTTCACCTTAAAATGTCAAAAATTCGTCGAGATCTCAGAGAATCACCGCAAGACTATTTCTATAAAATGCTAGCTATTGGTAAAAAGGGTGAGTTAACCGATTCAGCAATATCAACACACATCATCAACGGGATTAATGATTACGATTTTAAAAGGAAGATATCTAATAATTATATATCTTGTAACGACCTGTTAAGAGATATTCTTGCCTATTCAGCGCATAACGAAATAAAGCATAATCACTTTAATATGTCTAGCAAACGTGATCCCAACGCTCAAAAACAAAATATACAAGCGTTTCCAAAAAATGTTAGTATGCCACGCCCATTAGCTTGGGCGGTACCGAAAGGTGCTGGTGAGCAACGTTTGGCAGTAGTAGTGTATAAGCAATGTTTTTTATACTTCACAGAATATGAGACCTTTTTCTTTATAATGACAATTTAAGTGTGGTATGCCAAAAAACAGTTTCTATTGATATTGCAGCACATATGGGTTTTTTATTTAAGGCATTTGGTGTTGCATTTTTGCACTGTATGCAACGTCCCCTTTCTCCAAAAACCACCCAATGTTTATAATGTTATCATAACTGTAGGATTGATCCGAAATTTGTACTTATTTGTTTGAAGAAACACTGTTGAATATACTACTGAGCTTTCTCTTTCTGCATTTGTTGGTCGACCTCTCTTTTTTTTTGCAAATGGAGTTCATGGGCAATTTCCGATTGAAATTTTATAAAGGGAATATGTTTTTGCTTTGGGTTTAAAAATTCTGATGTACCACTTTATTGATCGGTGGCAAATTTTGTAGAGCTCCATTAGCATACCTGCCAAATCTACTTCACCCACGTATAAAGCAGCAATAACTGGCCTTGAAATATCAATGTAAGCTTTTTCTTTTTGGCTCCAACGTTTGCATATTCCAACAGGCTGCATATATTAGTTAAACAGGCGTATTATCAAACCGTTTTGTACACACAAGATAATGGTTAATTTCGCATTTCATATCAAAAGAACCAGTCCCGCGCTGTTTTAATTCCGCATCTGAGAGCAGTTGGCAATTTCTTATTAACGGTACCTGTTGCAAAGATTCCTATTTTCTTTAACGAAATCAGAAGGCTTACTGACGCAAGGATCAATTTTATCAAAGCAATTGTCAACAACATCGCAACAGTCAGGCTCACATCCTTCAATCACTGTATTTTCCAGAAGGGCAACCTCGATACTTTTTCCCTTTCAATAATTTCATCTAAACTCTTCTCCAGTACCATAGAAACAGAATTATTAACATTTCTTCTTTTGCTTAAGCATATCGCTGGATATGCTGTATCAAGATCACGTTATCAAAAAATTCTAGCACTGAATCGGCAATATCCTGGTGTTACGATTTCATTTCCGGTGGTAAGGTACCCCCAGGTGTCGTAATTGAATACTTGTATCATGTTTTCAAAGAGATTAAAGAGAATCTCAATAAAAACTGGGTATCTTACAATGTTACAAGGATTACGTCGTCCTTTCATGGGCTTCTTCAGTTTAGGGCACCTTTGTGCGGCAGCTTCCATTGAGATGATTGAGCTTTGGTTTCCACTTCATAACCATAAACCCACGATTCGTCACCACGACGCCACAGTCAACATTCGGAATGCATCCGCCCACTTAATTTTGTTTTTTACACAAAATTGGATACAGATTCTTTGACCCATTTTTTTGAATAGGTAATAATCGAAGACGATCCAAAACACGTGCATGCAAATCAGCTGTCAACAATTAAGTGTACATTCAAAATGGCCCAGCTTGTCGGCATAAGTGACAGACATGAGTACCAACATAACGCCACAAAAAAATCAAAATTCGCGAAAATTCAAAAATTCGCGATACTTTGCGAAATTCGTGAAATAATATGTATTTATTCTAAATCTACTATTAATTAGTTTGCAGGGGCGCCAAGCGTGGGCGTGGTCGCATTTTTTTCACAAATTATCAATGCTATAACAATAAAATGTGTGAAGTTTAAACCATGTAACTAATTTTTCGACTTTATGCCCAAAAATCGAATTCTGGACCATAGTGCAGTGGTTGTACGTACTAAATAGGTATTAAATGTTTCGATACTTCTACATTGCAGCCCTAATTACAATGTAACCCTAGACAAGAGCAAGTTATCGATAGGAAGGGAGCGAGTGTAGAGTCGAGAGTCAAGTGGAAAAGTTGTCAAAAGCGGTTGTTACTAAATCTAAATTTCGTCGTCATAAGTCTATATAATTAAATGTTAAGCTATATTATTTGTATAATTAAACCATATAAGCGGAGAACTTACCCTCGTCCTTGCAGTACTTCTATTAAATGTTGGTGACTACAAACAAAATTTTGTTCTTGTTAAACATTTTCTATAAAAAACACATTTGGATTTAGAATTGACCCTTGAGCAGATCTGCTGCGTCGTTGTTGTTCTTTTGCCTAAATTGGCAGTATGATTTAAGCGCATAATTAATGAAAAGAAATAACTGAAAAAGTATTGTCGAGACCAAAAAACGTTAAGAAAACGTATTACCTGTCAAGATTATTGTGAAATAATGACCCGGGAGAAGTTTTCTATTGGTTTTGGGCTCCAACAATTTTTCTTGAACTTAAAGTTATGCTAACGAATCGGCCGGATGCGGAAATACAGACCTTGAGGGCGCGTTTCCATCCTGGACATTGCAACAAATGCCGCATGCATATACATTGCGCACAAGAACAATTCAGAGAACGGGGCTGGTTACAAGCCCAGAAAGGCAAGGAGACAACAGAGGGCCGAGGAAAGCCTCCCTGCTGGTTGCACAAGCAATCGGCGACAAACGCCTTGGAATGGCACGGTCTATTCTCTGACTATAGCTTCAAATTACCGCAAGCCGATATTGACGACCCAGAGAAAGCAGCTAACGGCTCGATCGGCCATTTCAAATCCAGGCGTCATCGGTGCTGTCAATCCAATATAAAAATTTTCTTTAAGTAGCCTGGGAGGTGAGAAGAGGAAGTCAGCAAGATGGTAAAACCTAAGCCACCGCTATACGCCGCGCTGAGCCCTAGTGGTAAGTTTTTGGTGTGATGAATTTCGTCGGCAGTTATTTATGTAATATTTTTATTAGGATCGGCGATTGTTAAAAAGTTTAAAAGTTAAAAATTTTACTGAACCGAAGTTGCCAGAAGCAGTAACGTAGTGTAAAGCATCGTTCGGCGATGAATTCCCCACTTTCCTCATTGACATACAGCTCTATCACGATGTTGTCGCAGAACTGAGGGACCTGCCGCTCCACATCATTGCAGTCTAGGGTGGAGCGATTGACCACGGCCCACTTGTCGGTGTTTAGGCCCGGGTTCTGCGACTCCTCACGTCCTCAGGAGGCCGAAGAACTCGATTAAGGGCTGGCAGGAGTGCGGCGGGCACATACCATAGACGGCTGAGATGACCCATTGGGCTGTTTCCTCATCCTCGCAGACTACTAGCATGCTGGAGTCGAACGTCTGCGGATAGATACTCGTAAGGCCCACAGTATTAAAAAGTATGTATGTACCATGTATGCACCATGTTAGCTAAGGTTGATGTATGAAGCCTATGGTGGCAAACAGCAGCGCCAGATAAAATCCCGGTTATAAGTAAGAACTATATATTGGACTTACTCATAATTTAGCATTAAGGGATAAAACTGTACAGATTCCTCTCACGCATACATAGAGATATAGGAGAGCATAAGTAAAAGGCGAAGAAGAAAAGCGCGGCATTCTGTGGCGAGTTCTTGGTTAGACGAGTCGAATAAAGGACACTAAGAAGTTTAACCTACGCATCGGCGTCGGTTGGCGTTCACAATTACGGCAACGGTGTCCACACCGTCCGCGTCCGAACTCTGGTTTGTTATCACCAGACCGTATCGCCGGTTCTCGGGCATTGTGTTCGCATACGGCGGCCAAGTATCCCTCTTTCTGCAATTCCTATTTTCCTATTTTTGCACTCCACCAGTTGCTCCACTGCGCTGCAGCTGGTTCTCAGCTCCGGCATGCACCCCATTATTTTTGGGGAAATTGGTTCGAGTAAGAATACTCGCAGTGAACTGTGGTCTAGAAATCGATTTTTATACCCATTTCTCGTAGAGTAAAAGGGTATACTAGATTCGTTGAAAAGTATGTAACAGGCAGAAGGAAGCGTTTCCGACCATATAAAGTAAATATATTCTTGATCAGGATCAATACCCGAGTCGATCTGGCCATGTCCGTCTGTCCGTATGAACGTCGAGATCTCAGGAACTATAAAAGCTAGAAAGTGCACACTCCATATAGAGGCAGCGCAAGTTTGTTGACCCATGATCTCACGCCCACCCTAAAGCACACAAACCGCTCAAAACTGCCACGCCCACGGTTTGTGGGCGTTAGAGTGGGCGTGGCAACATGAATCGACAAACTTGCGCTGCTTCTCTGTCTTGGGAGTCTGTATGCTTAATCTCAACTTTCTAGATTTTGTAGTTCCTTAGATCTCGACGTTCATACGGACAGACAGACAGACGAACGGACAGACGGACATGGCCAGATCGACTCGGCTATTGATCCTGATCAAGAATATATATACTTTATATTGTCGGAAATGCTACCTTCTGCCTGTTACATACTTTTCAACGAATCTAGTATACCCTTTTACTCTACGAGTAACGGTTATAAAAATGTGTTGATATTTTTCAAATTTTTGTTAGTCTTGAAAATTTCCATCGATTTGCTTAAAATCGTTTGGCCACGCTCACCCTTACTCCCACAAATTTTAAAAAATGTTTTGATCATTTTCCAGTTTTGTATTGGTCTTGTAAATTTTTATCGATCTACAAAAAAACTTTTTGCCACGCCCACTCTAACGCCCACAAACCATCAAAATCTGTCAGTGTTAAAGACTTTTGTAAATTTCTATCGATCTACAAAAAAACTTTTTGCCACGCCCACTCTAACGCCCACAAACCATCAAAATCTGTCAGTGTTAAAGACTCTCCTTCGCACTTCCACTAGCTGAGTAACGGGTATCAGATAGTCGGGGAACTCGACTATAGCGTTCTCTCTTGTATTTTAAATGCAATTTTCTTCTTCATCCAAATCGATATTGTAAATATCCTCATCGTCATCAGAATCGCACTGCAGATCGTACTACACGTACGAGAAATACTAGACAATAATGGATCCGAGAAATCTATAGCTCTATGAAATATATCAGTTGCGACAATTAAATGTGACAATCTATCTTTTTTGTAAGCTATGTTTCAAGCTTGAGAATCCTATGTATCCTAGTAGAACCAAGCTCGAATTATTAATCTGGTAATTGTGAACCAATATTTTATGAATTATTACATATTTTGTTTTCAAAAGAGTCTATAATTTTTATAGGTATAACAGAAGTGACAAAAATTGAGTGATCTGAAAGCTGTTTGCCAGGTGTTTCGGTAGTAAACTTCTGCTTGTATATTGAATGACCCGATGAACCATCAAATCCATAGCTGCATATTAGTTTCAGAACTGTTTGAGAACTGATTTAAAACATCAGCCTGCATTTTAATAATTCTGTACGCAGTATGATCCAAAAGGTTTTGTAATGATACTTGGGCACAGGTTTCGGTTACGTTTATATTTACAGGACGGCATTGTAATTTAGATTCCATTACTAGACAATAATAGTTTGGATAAATGTTACTGTGGCTACTTGTATTCATAAATCTAGTGTTCATGTATTGCTGTTTTGTAAGAGAATTTTGTAGAAGGAAAGACAAAACTTCATCGGGAGCAAGTAGAATGGGTTTTTGTATACCAAATTGCTTTCTCGATTCAGATGATTATTCGGGTGTTGTTATGGTTTTCTTAAGAATAAAAGCCGTTCCTTCCTGCTTTGTTTCTGCGCAGAGAGTGCTGCAGCATGTGCAAGAAGATTTGCACCACAATTATTTTCATCTGCAGGCTCAGATGCAAATTTCCTTTTTAATCTTGTGCCCGCATTTGTATAAGACGTCCATTGCTGTGGTGTCTTGCAGGTTTCATGGAGTGTAATTGATATTTTAAACGCCATCCAGACATAAATCGTTCAAGCATGTAGTTATATTTGGAAAGATACTTACAAATGTAACTATTAAAATTACTGATTTTTTTTGTCTATTTCCTTTAAGATCTTGGATTCCAAAGCATTTATATTAATCTTGGTGTACAGGGTGGGCCATTTACTTGTGACCCGTGTGATTCGTAAATAAAATTGTTAAGGAAAAGACAATTTGTTAATTTTGCACAGGCATTTATTTTAATTCAAGAAGATTAATATTATTAACATTTAAAATATTATTTGGATCATGTGCTCGCCTTTTTCCCTGATGACGAAATTGGCTCTTTGTTCGGCATTTTTCATCACTTTCTCGAGCGTAGCTTTAGGTATGGCCGCTATTTCACGTTCGATGTTCGCCTTGAGTTGAGTTAAAGTCCTTGGCTTGTTGATGTACACTTTAGAGTTCAAAAATCCCCACAAATAAAAGTCGGGTGGCGTTAGATCGGGCCATCTTGTTGGAACCAGAAGTTATGCATTCGCTTTCTACGCACAATTGGCATCAAAAAATCGGTTATCATGGCTCGATATCGGTTGACATTGACGGTAAGTGGCTTCGATTGATCGTTGGTGGAGTGTAGTTATCCATAGTTAATGACTACTTGAAATGAAGAATCAGATATGGTATGACGTTGGTCGATTTGACAATGTATGTCAAAGTTATTAAGATTTGTCGTGCGTCACATTTAGATGGCCCACCCTGTATATCCAGTCCAATACACATTGAATTTTTCGATTGTTTCTGCGCCATATTTCGAAAAGTTGCCTATATATTACCAAATAGTGAGAAAAGGGGGACAAATAAGGATGAGTTTTCGATTTGTGGCTAAAGACAACACTCACAAGTACAATCTGGACAAATTAGTTGCTTTCAGCATGGAACAGCTTATTAGTTATATTCCACGAAAAAACGGAGAACGCATGTTAGTATTCTAAAAAATAATACACATAATTTGGAAGATGACTTTTCATAATTAAGTTGAATTTTCTGGACCAATTTTACACGTGTGGCACAATATAAAGCAACTAAATATTTTATTTTATTTTATTTCTTTTCAGAAATCAGCTGTTCGCTAGCACACTTTCAAAAGCAGTCATCAAGTTTTGGTGCCGCTTTTAAAGGTTTGAATTAAAATTGTTTATTAATGTATGATTTATTTGATTTAGAATTAAAATAGATATATTAACATCGAAAACTCGACTTTACGCCAAAAAAAATCGATTTCTGGACCACAGTTCACTGCGAGTATTCTTACTCGAACCAATTCCCACACAAATAATGGCGTGCAAGTCGGAGCCGAGGACCAGCAGCAGCGCAGTGGAGCAACTGGTGGAGTGCAAAAATAGGAAAATAGGAATTGCAGAAAGAGGGATACTTGGCGGCCGTATGCGAACACAATGCCCGAGAACCAGCGATACGGTCAGGTGATAACAAACCAGAGTTCGGACGCGGACGGTGTGGACACCGTTGCCCTAATTGTGAACGCCAACCGACTCCGATGCGTAGGTTAAACTTCTTATTTTCCTTTATTCGACTCGTCTAACCAAGAACTCTTAACAGAATGCCGCGCTGTTCTTCCTACTTATAACGGGGATTACATCTGGCGCTGCTGTTTGCCACCATAGGCTTCATACCTCAACCTTAGCTAACATGGTGCATACATGGTACATACTTAATACTGTGGGCCTTACGAGTATCTATCCGCAGACGTTCGACTCCAGCATGTTAGTGGTCTGCGAGGATGAGGAAACCGCCCAATGGGTCATCTCAGCCGTCTATGGTATGTGCCCGCCGCACTCCTGCCAGCCCTTAATCGAGTTCTTCGGCCTCCTGAGGACGTGAGGAGTCGCAGAACCCGGGCCTAAACACCGACAAGTGGGCCGTGGTCAATCGCTCCACCCTAGACTGCAATGATGTGGAGCGGCAGGTCCCTCAGTTCTGCGACAACATCGTGATAGAGCTGTTTGTCAATAAGGAAAGTGGGGAATTCATCGCCGAACGATGCTTTAAACTACGTTACTGCTTCTGGCAACTTCGATTCAGTTTTGATTGCTAGGACTTTTTTGGGTTTTCCAAATTATTTGTTAGTATTTTTTGGCTATTTACTCGAAATAGTAAAATTTTATGAAGTTAGAAAATTAAACGTGAATAAAAGTTATTAAAAAAAAATATGGCGTCTTCGCGGCAACTGCATTTCTGACCGAGTAATTTCTCTGGCATTGATTAAGTTTCTTGCACATGTAAGAGATAGGAACTTCGTCACCTTCGTCATTTATCTGCATAAGCACGCCACCAACGCCGGTGTGACTGGCGTCGCAGTGGATATAATACGGCCGTTGAAAATATGGGGTACGTAACACTGGGACATTACAAAGCTGCTTTTTATACCCGTTACTCGTAGAGTAAAAGGGTATACTAGATTCGTTGAAAAGTATGTAACAGGCAGAAGGAAGCGTTTCCGACCATATAAAGTATATATATTCTTGATCAGGATCAATAGCCGAGTCGATCTGGCCATGTCCGTCTGTCCGTCCGTCTGTCCAGAAGCAGCGCAAGTTTGTCGATTCATGTTGCCACGCCCACTCTTACGCCCACAAACCGCCCAAAACTGCCACGCCCACACTTTTGAAAAATGTTTTGAAATTTTTTCATTTTTGTATTAGTCTTGTAATTTTCTATCTATTAACCAAAAACTTTTTGCCACGCCCACTCTAACGCCCACAAACCGCCCAAAGCTGATACGCCCACACTTTTGAAAAATGTTTTGATATTTTTTCCTTTTAATATTGGTCTTGTAAATTTCTATCGATTTGCCAAGAAACGCCAAAAACTGTGTTTAAGACTCTCCTTTTCCCTTCCACTAGCTGAGTAACGGGTATCAGATAGTCGGGGAACTCGACTATAGCGTTCTCTCTTGTTTAAATTCTCAAAAGCTTCGTTAGATGCCTTGGACCAATTAAAACGTAGTGTTTCTTTCAACGCATCCGTTAAAGGTTCTGAGACAGAAGCATAATTTCGAATAAATTTCTGGTACCACCCAGTCATACCCAGGAATCGTCGCAATTGCTTAATAGACTTAGGAACAGGATAATCTACGATAGCGCTAATTTTATCCATATCCATTGTGATTGCGCCATTGCCTACAATATGGCCTAAATAGCTGACCTCCTTTCTACAAAATTTGCTTTTGTGAACATTGATGGTTAATCCAGCTTTTCTTAGACAAGATGATATTTCTTTCAGAACTAATACATGTCGTTCAAAGGTATCCGATACGATCAAAAGGTCGTCTAGATATATAAATACTTCGTTTTTTAAAGTGCATGGAATTATTCGGCCCATAAATTTGGACATGGTTGAGAGCGCGTTGGTAAGAACAAATGGCATTACGGTGAAGTGGTAGAGAGGTTTACCTGGTACCGTAAAAGCTGTTTTATCACGCGATCTTGTCTCTAGTGGGCAACCGGCTTTGGCAACCGGCTTAGGATGCCATCTATGATGGGCATTGGATAAGCATCCTTGCGTGTCACTTGGTTCACCTTTCGACTATCTATACATAATCGCACTTTTCCGAGTTGGCGGACCAATACGACAGGGGAAGACCACGCACTGGTCTACTCTTCAATAACCTCTAAAGCAAGCATGCGATCCAGTTCATCATAAATAAGTTTTTCGATAGCTGGGGACACAGGATAGTGTCGCTGCTTGATAGGTACGGAATCGCCAACGTCAATGGAGTGGGAAAGCATGGTCCTTCTTCCTATACCCTTTTCGGCAAAAGAAGGAAAGCATTAAACTACGGCGTCAAGTTGCTGTTTTTGTTCTTCAGTCAGAAAACGAACATCGTCTAGATCTACTGCTGAGAGATTACTTTCTGGACTAGGTTTCATTTTATCATATGATAATAGCTGATATTCTGTCCAAAAATCGATTGCTGATAACAAAAACCGTATTTCGATTTTTATCTGATCAAAAAAATCTTTAATACGCTGTGCAGATCGCGAAGGCTGTCTCTGATGTTTATTGAGAGATTCGCCGGGTGGACCTAATTCGGTTAAAGGATAGTCTAGTTGAGACAAATCAGGGAGAGAGGGTACAGAGAAGCTATTGGTTACTCCGTATTGGCGGCTTTCGTCACCACTTGTTTGTGTGCCCCTTTCAAAGGTGCACGGCCTCGGTAGTTTTTTGAGCGACAATGAGGGCATGAAGGAAGGTAGGTGTCTGTTTTGCCACACCCATAGCAGAACACACGACGTTCGGCTAAGCAATCCTGATATCTGTGTCCGATTTTGCTACAATTCCAGGAGGATAAGCTAATTGCGGAAATTTCAACTGTGTCTGAATCCGACTCCACTTCGGTCTCAAGAATTGCCTCCTGCACAAACCTATCAGGAGCAGGAAGAGGTTTTCGCAATCCTGGCTTGACAGTAAGCATGAACGTTTCCCTTTTGCGAATAATCTTCTTTAGCTAAGAAATGCTGCTGATCTCTTTATATAAAAAAGCTCATGTTGAATTTCTGGGATACACTTTGGTGGTAACGCCAATACCAATCGCTAGCAACACCTTCAAATAAAGTGTTGACATGGCTAGTTAGAAACATAAAATTACCTTCTAATGTCTGTTTGGTAAGAGCTTCGACCCTAGTAAGAAAATAGATAAGAATGAGTTTTATCCGGGGTAGAGTGTAGTTTATTCACCCACAATTCTAGATCCAACCTGAAAAGGAAACAGGAAATATAAAAATGGTAACCTGTGTCACACTCCAATTAAAACTCAACCTGGTGGCATCCTTATAAGTCCCATATGTACACATTCGGTGTTGGAAAAATAAGAAGGGAATGCCATGAGAGAGTCGAGAGAGAACCAACAATAGAAGCGGACGTGATTGCAACGAGCGGCAAAAACATTAACATCGATCAAAACTTATTTGATTAATTAATTAAAGTATACCTAATACTATAACGTTTCGATTCATTCACATAGTTAGTCGCGCTACCCAATCGCTTAATTCCTGACAAAACTAAAAGCTTACACACATAGGCATCGCGAATCATCTAATAAGAAAGATCCCTAGAAATAATATTACGGCTGAGTCACTTGCAGAACTATCATCAGATCACTCACCAGTTTTACTTGCTCTCAGGCATCGACCACATACAACTGAGCACACCTACAGGCTGATAGGCAACAGGACCAACTGGGTAAGGTACACGAAATACGTTTGTACTCACATGGTACCAACTCAAACAGTGTCTACCCATGAGGATATTGACCGCCTGATCGAATCGATGGAGGAAAATCTTGTTGCTGCAGCCAAGGCCTCTACCCCTCCAAATACACACAAAATGACAAACATACCAAGACCTGCGAAATCGAGCAGCTAGTACTAAAACGAGACTAGAAGAGATGACAGACCAACTGGGTAAGTTACACGAAATACGTTTGTACTCACATGGTACCAACTCAAACAGTGTCTACCTATGAGGATATTGACCGCCTGATCGAATCGATGGAGGAAAATCTTGTTGCTGCAGCCAAGGCCTCTACCCCTCCAAATACACACAAAATGACAAATCATACCAAGACAACTTGCGAAATCGAGCAGCTAGTACTTAAAAAACGAAGACTAAGAAGAGAATGACAGACCAACTGGGTAAGTTACACGAAATACGTTTGTACTCACATGGTACCAACTCAAACAGTGTCTACCTATGAGGATATTGACCGCCTGATCGAATCGATGGAGGAAAATCTTGTTGCTGCAGCCAAGGCCTCTACCCCTCCAGATACACACAAAATGACAAATCATACCAAGACAACTTGCGAAATCGAGCAGCTAGTACTTAAAAAACGAAGACTAAGAAGAGAATGACAGAATCACAGATCCCCAAAGGCTAAGGAACAGCTAAAAATAGCAACACTTAGACTAACCAGGGCACTTAAGCTTGAGGAAGCAAACGCCCAGCATCTATATATCGAACAGCTATATACCCAGCAGCAAGAAGAACCCTTTGTGGAAAGCACACAAAAATATTCAGCCACCAGCAGAAACAGTCGTTCCACTGCGAGGCCCCTCAGGAAGCTGGATACGCAACGAACAAGATAGAGCAAGTGCATTCGCTGATCACCTTCAAGGCGTATTCCAACCAAATACTGCTAGCAACTCATTTGTCCTACCTGTAGCAATTAAAATCCAGCCACCAATAAATCCAATAACATTTAGTCAACGTGAGATAGCATCTATAATAAAAGATCTTGAGCCCAAAAAATCACCTGGACACGACTTGGTGACACCAAAAATGATCATAGAACTCCCACCGTGTGCGGTTCTGACCTTATGCAATCTCTTTAACGCTATTACGAAACTTGGATACTATCCCCAAAGGTGGAAAAAGGGGGTCATAGTGATGATTCCCAAACCAGGCAAAGACAAAACGCAACCCTCATCCTACAGACCAATCAGTCTCCTATCGTGTCTCTCGAAACTGTTTGAAAAGGCATTTTTAAAACACCTAGCTCCCTACTTAAGAATGCGAAACACAATACCATCCCATCAATTTGGTTTTCGCAAAAATCATGGAACGATCGAACAGGTCAATCGCATCACAAACGAAATTCGTACTGCTTTTGAGCACCGGGAATACTGCTCAGCAATATTCTTAGATGTCGCACAAGCACTTGACCGAGTCTGGCTGGAAGGACTAATGTACAAGATAACAAAACTGCTTCCGCAGAATACCTACAAAGTGTTCGTTATCTTCAAAAGAGTGTTCTCAATCAGGTGTAACAGTTCGACTTCACACGACCGCGTCATCAATGCTGGAGTTCCCCAAGGAAGTGTGCTGGGCCCCGTTCTTTACACTTTATATACGGCGGACATGCCTACAAACTATCAGCTCACAACCTCTACGTTTGCTGACGATACCGCAATACTCAGCCTATCCAAATGCCCATCAAAGGCAACAGAAAAACTTGACTGTCATCTTAAAACAGTGGAAAGATGGTTTGCGGACTGGCGCATTAAGATAAACGAGACCAAAAGCAGACATGTAACATTCACACTGAATAGACAAACCTGCCCACCATGTACCCTAAACAATACACTCATCCCACAATCAGACGTAGTAACATAACTACCAAAACATAACATAACTAACAAAAACCAATCAATGCAGAAAAAAATTGCCGAATTAGTGAAACCATTGCGCGAACTTCAAGAGAGATCTTTTCATCCGAGCGGTATCTCCTCTCCAATCGAAAACGCTCAAAACGCAAACGAAATTATAGAGTGTAGTGTATGCCTAACACGTCTCAACAAGTCCTTTCGCGATCGATTGCGTCACAAGCTAAGGTTGCTACGTCACAGCAACACGATAATGTTGCTACGTCTCGGCAACACGCTAATGTTATCACGTCACAGCAACACGATAATATTGCTACGTCTCAGCAACAGTATAATATCGTTACGTCACAGCAACACGATAATGTTGCTACGTCTCGGCAGCACGTTAATGTTATCACGTCACAGCAACACGATAATGTCGCTGTCTTTCCGCAACATTCGATCTTTCCGCAACACGTTCATTTCTCAATGACACCGCAAATCCACGTTAATTCGCAAACGTATACTTATTCGTCACGGCCAAATTAATTATCCGATTCCCCACGCTCATTTGGGACACTGTAACGCAAGGCGCCGTTCGGCACATATTTACAGCCACACTATGATTTAAATCAATACAATACACATTCGTAACATCGTCAAAAAATAACGAAAATCCATATACCCCGATTCCGCCAAACTTCTTATACAACCGCGGCCCAACGGTATCTGAAAACATTAATAGTTCGTACGGAAATATAAGTGAAATGGTATCTCTTCTCCCGGAATTCAACCCATCATCCATCAAGTCCTTAGATTCGCAACACTTCATTAGACGCATTGACTCCCTTCAAACCGCATATCGTTGGGATGATCGAAATCTAATATTTGCAGTTCAACAAAAGATGCTAGGTTCTGCTTGGTATTGGATAGACTCAACTGAAGAAGTCTTCCAAACATGGCTAGAGTTTAAGTCAAAGTTCCTCAACGATTTTCCATGTCTCAGTAATTCCGCAGACGTTCACCTTAAAATGTCAAAAATTCGTCGAGATCTCAGAGAATCACCGCAAGACTATTTCTATAAAATGCTAGCTATTGGTAAAAAGGGTGAGTTAACCGATTCAGCAATATCAACACACATCATCAACGGGATTAATGATTACGATTTTAAAAGGAAGATATCTAATAATTATATATCTTGTAACGACCTGTTAAGAGATATTCTTGCCTATTCAGCGCATAACGAAATAAAGCATAATCACTTTAATATGTCTAGCAAACGTGATCCCAACGCTCAAAAACAAAATATACAAGCGTTTCCAAAAAATGTTAGTATGCCACGCCCATTAGCTTGGGCGGTACCGAAAGGTGCTGGTGAGCAACGTTTGGCAGTAGTAGTGTATAAGCAATGTTTTTTATACTTCACAGAATATGAGACCTTTTTCTTTATAATGACAATTTAAGTGTGGTATGCCAAAAAACAGTTTCTATTGTTATTGCAGCACATATGGGTTTTTTATTTAAGGCATTTGGTGTTGCATTTTTGCACTGTATGCAACGTCCCCTTTCTCCAAAAACCACCCAATGTTTATAATGTTATCATAACTGTAGGATTGATCCGAAATTTGTACTTATTTGTTTGAAGAAACACTGTTGAATATACTACTGAGCTTTCTCTTTCTGCATTTGTTGGTCGACCTCTCTTTTTTTTTGCAAATGGAGTTCATGGGCAATTTCCGATTGAAATTTTATAAAGGGAATATGTTTTTGCTTTGGGTTTAAAAAATTCTGATGTACCACTTTATTGATCGGTGGCAAATTTTGTAGAGCTCCATTAGCATACCTGCCAAATCTACTTCACCCACGTATAAAGCAGCAATAACTGGCCTTGAAATATCAATGTAAGCTTTTTCTTTTTGGCTCCAACGTTTGCATATTCCAACAGGCTGCATATATTAGTTAAACAGGCGTATTATCAAACCGTTTTGTACACACAAGATAATGGTTAATTTCGCATTTCATATCAAAAGAACCAGTCCCGCGCTGTTTTAATTCCGCATCTGAGAGCAGTTGGCAGTTCCTTATTAACGGTACCTGTTGCAAAGATTCCTATTTTCTTTAACGAAATCAGAAGGCTTACTGACGTAAGGATCAATTTTATCAAAGCAATTGTCAACAACATTGAAACGGCAATATCCTGGTGTTACGATTTAATTTCCGGTGGTAAGGTACCCCCAGGTGTCGTAATTGAATACTTGTATCATGTTTTCAAAGAGATTAAAGAGAATCTCAATAAAAACTGGCATAAGTGACAGACATGAGTACCAACATAACGCCACAAAAAAATCAAAATTCGCGAAAATTCAAAAATTCGCGATACTTTGCGAAATTCGGGAAATAATATGTATTTATTCTAAATCTATTATTAATTAGTTTGCAGGGGCGCCAAGCGTGGGAGTGGTCGCATTTTTTTACAAATTATCAATGCTATAACAATAAAATGTGTGAAGTTTAAACCATGTAACTCAATTTTTCGACTTTATGCCCAAAAATCTAATTCTGGACCATAGTGCAGTGGTTGTACGTACTAAATAGGTATTAAATGTTTCGATACTTCTACATTGCAGCCCTAATTACAATGTAACCCTAGACAAGAGCAAGTTATCGATAGGATGGGAGTGAGTGTAGAGTCGAGAGTCAAGTGGAAAAGTTGTCAAAAGCGGTTGTTACTAAATCTAAATTTCGTCGTCATAAGTCTATATAATTAAATGTTAAGCTATATTATTTGTTTAATTAAACCATATAAGCAGAGAACTTACCCTCGTCCTTGCAGTACTTCGATTAAATGTTGGTGACTACAAACAAAATTTTGTTCTTGTTAAACATTTTCTATAAAAAACACATTTGGATTTAGAATTGACCCTTGAGCAGATCTGCTGCGTCGTTGTCGTTCTTTTGCCTAAATTGGCAGTATGATTTAAGCGCATAATTAATGAAAAGAAATAACTGAAAAAGTATTGTCGAGACCAAAAAACGTTAAGAAAACGTATTACCTGTCAAGATTATTGGGAAATAATGAAGTTCTCTATTGGTTTTGGGCTCCAACAATTTTTCTTGAAGTTAAAGTTATGCTAACGAATCGGCCGGATGCGGAAATACAGACCTTGAGGTCGCGTTTCCACTCTTCAATAATGCACTCTTCAATAATGGACATTGCAACAAATTCCGCATGCATATACATTGCGCACAAGAACAATTCACAGAACAGGCTGGTTACAAGGCCAGAAAGGCAAGGAGACAACAGAGGGCCAAGGAAAGACTCCCTGCTGGTTGCACAAGCAATCGGCGACAAACGCCTTGGAATGGCACGGTCTATTCTCTGACTAGAGCTTCAAATTACCGCAAGCCGATATTGACGACCCAGAGAAAGCAGCTAACGGCTCGATCGGCCATTTCAAATCCAGGTGTCATCGGTGCTGTCAATCCAATATAAAAATTGTCTTTAAGTAGCCTGGGAGGCGAGAAGAGGAAGTCAGCAGGATGGTAAAACCTAAGCCACCGCTATACGCCGCGCTGAGCCCTAGTGGTAAGTTTTTGGTGTGATGAATTTCGTCGGCAGTTATTTATGTAATATTTTTGTTAGGCTCGGCGATTGATAAAAAGTTTAAAAGTTAAAATTTTACTGAATCGAAGTTGCCAGAAGCAGTAACGTAGTGTAAAGCATCGTTCGGCGATGAATTCCCTACTTTCCTCATTGACATACAGCTCTATCACGATGTTGTCGCAGAACTGAGGGACCTGCCGCTCCACATCATTGCAGTCTAGGGTGAAGCGATTGACCACGGCCCACTTGTCGGTGTTTAGGCCCGGGTTGTGCGACTCCTCACGTCCTCAGGAGGCCGAAGAACTCGATTAAGGGCTGGCAGGAGTGCGGCGGGCACATACCATAGACGGCTGAGATGACCCATTGGGCTGTTTCCTCATCCTCGCAGACCACTAGCATGCTGGAGTCGAACGGCTGCGGATAGATACTCGTAAGGCCCACAGTATTATATATGTATGTACAATCCCGGTTATAAGTAAGAACTATATATTGGACTTACTCATAATTAAGCATTAAGGGATAAAAATGTACAGATTCCTCTCACGCATACATAGAGATATAGGAGAGCATAAGTAAAAGGCGAAGAAGAAAAGCGCGGCATTCTGTGGCGAGTTCTTGGTTAGACGAGTCGAATAAAGGAAAATAAGAAGTTTAACCTACGCATCGGCGTCGGTTGGCGTTCACAATTACGGCAACGGTGTCCACACCGTCCGCGTCCGAACTCTGGTTTGTTATCACCAGACCGTATCGCCGGTTCTCGGCATTGTGTTCGCATACGCGGCCAAGTATCCCTCTTTCCCTCTTATTTTTGGTTCGAGTAAGAATACTCGCAGTGAACTGTGGTCCAGAAATCGAATTTTATACCCGTTTCTCGTAGAGTAAAAGGTATACTAGATTCGTTGAAAAGTATGTAACAGGCAGAAGGAAGCGTTTCCGACCATATAAAGTATATATATTCTTGATCAGGATCAATACCCGAGTCGATCTGGCCATGTCCGTCTGTCTGTATGAACGTCGAGATCTCAGAACTATAAATGCTAGAAAGTGCACACTCCATATAGACGCAGCGCAAGTTTGTTGACCCATGTTGTCAAGCCCACCCTAAAGCACACAAACCGCTCAAAACTGCCACGCCCACACTTTTAAACAAGAGAGAACGCTATAGTCGAGTTCCTCGACTATCTGATACCCGTTACTCAGATAGTGGAAGTGCGGGAAAGAGTTTGGCAAAGAGTGGGCTTGGCAAAAAGTTTTTTTGCAAATCGATAGAAATTTACAAGGCTAATACAAAAATGAAAAATATCAAAACATTTTTCAAAAAGTGTGGGCGTGGCAGCTTTGGGCGGTTTGTGGGCGTAAGAGTGGGCGTGGCAAAAAGTTTTTTGGCAAATCGAAAGAAATTTGCAAGACCAATACAAAAATGAAAAATATCAAAACATTTTTCAAAAGTGTGGGCATGGGAGCTTTGGGCGGTTTGTGGGCGTTAGAGTGGGCGTGGCAACATGAATCGACAAACTTGCGCTGCTCCTATGTCTTGGGAGTCTGTATGCTTAATCTCAACTTTCTAGCTTATGTAGTTCCTGAGATCTCGACGTTCATACGGACAGACAGACGGACAGACGGACGGACAGACGGACGAACGGACAGACGGACATGGCCAGATCGACTCGGCTATTGATTCTGATCAAGAATATATGGTATATACTTTATATTGTCGGAAACGCTTCCTTCTGCCTGTTTCATACTTTTAAACGAATCTAGTATACCCTTTTACTCTACGAGTAACGGGTATAAAAATGTGTTGATATTTTCTCAAATTTTTGTTAGTCTTGAAAATTTCATCGATTTGCTTAAAATCGTTTGGCCACGATCACCCTTACTCCCACAAATTTTAAAAAATGTTTTGATATTTTTCCAGTTTTGTATTGGTCTTGTAAATTTCTATCGATCTACAAAAAAACTTTTTGCCACGCCCACTCTAACGCCCACAAACCATCAAAATCTGTCAGTGTTGAAGACTCTCCTTCGCACTTCCACTAGCTGAGTAACGGGTATCAGATAGTCGGGGAACTCGACTATAGCGTTCTCTCTTGTATTTTAAATGCAATTTTCTTCTTCATCCAAATCAATATTGTAAATATCCTCATCATCTCAGAATCGCACTGCAGATCGTAATACACGTAATACCTCTTTTGAGAAATACTAGACAATAATGGATCCGAGAAATCTATAGCTCTATGAAATATATCAGTTGCGACAATTGAATGTGACAATCTATATTTCTTGTAAGCTATGTTGCATGCTTGAGAAGCCTATGTATCCTAGTAGAACCAAGCTCGAATTATCAATCTGGTAATTGTGAACCAATATATCATGAATTATTCCAATTTGTTTTCAAAAGAGTCTATAATTTTTATGGGTATAACAGAAGTGACAAAAATTGAGTGATCTGAAAGCTGTTTGCCAGGTGTTTCGGTAGTAAACTTCTGCTTGTATATTGAATGACCCGTTGAACCATCAAATCCATAGCTGCATATTAGTTTCAGAACTGTTTGAGAACTGATTTAAAACATCAGCCTGCATTTTAATAATTTGTACGCAGTATGATCCAAAAGGTTTTGTAATGATACTTGGGCACAGGTTTCTGTTACGTTTATATTTACAGGACGGCATTGTAATTTAGATTCCATTACTAGACTATAATAGTTTGGATAAATGTTACTGTGGCGACTTGTATTCATAAATCTAGTGTTCATGTATTGCTGTTTTGTAAGAGAATTTTCTAGAAGGAAGCCAAACTTCATCTGGAGCAAGTGGAATGG